>NC_056743.1:783995886-784239528 GCF_019279795.1 Protopterus annectens
CCATAAGCTTAACCAACCTGGTCTGCAAAGCTATGGAAAGAATCATTATGGAACTCATAAACAGAGACATAGGGGACCTACAGACACTTGACTCCACCCAGTTCGGCTTTGTAAAGGGCAGATCCTGCCTTTTGAACCTGGTTGACTTTCTAAAAACAGTCACTAGAGCCATTGATGAGGGCAAAGCAGTCCATACAGCCTACCTGGACTTGGCTAAGGCCTTCGACACAATACCCCACTCAGGCATCATAGATAAGCTCAACAGCTTAAACGTAAACCCTTATGTCACTAGATGGGTTGCAAACTGGCTAAAGGAGAGAACCCATAAAGTTAAAATCGCTGGAGCAATGTCAGACTCAAAGACAGTCACAAGTGGTGTCCCACAGGGATCTGTCCTGGGACCCTCTTGTTCGGCATTTATTTCTCAGATGTTAAAGCAAAAGTACAGTTTTGTACCTACCATAAATGTAGATGTTCGAGTGCTAATACAGTTGCAGTCATAACAGATGGGTTCTCCTGCCGTCAGGCGGGTCCTCGGTCGGCCGAATTCCAAAGTCTAGGTCCGGCGTCGGTTGATATCGCTTCTTCCCTGAAGTCAGAGCGACAGGGGTATAAAAGAACCAGCCGCCATTTTCTTCAGTTTTTCTTGCCCCAGATGTCAGGTGCCCCCAGAAGGAAGGCAATACATAAATTTGTGTAATAAAGCAATGTCATATAATCAAAATACATTAGTTGCAAGCAAATACACCATAAAAGAATACCCCAATCAGGTAGTATGAGGAGTTGTTAGCCAATAGGCCTGTCCCAAGAGGGGGAGGAGGGAGGAAAACCTGGACTGCAGCTGTATTAGCACTTGAACATCTACATTTATGGTAGGTACAAAACTGTACTATGTTCATCGTGCATATAGCTACAGTCAAAACAGATGGGTAGAATCCCAAAGCTAAGAAAGGGGTGGTAGGCACTAGTTGGAACTAGGAGGAGCCAGGATGCCCGGCAAGACTGCAGTGGCAAAGCCTGCTCTAGTTTTGGAGTATAATGGTAGGTGGTAGTGCTTGGAGAAGGTATGCACAGAACTCCAAGTGGCTGCTTCCAAAATATCTTTGGTAGGAACTCCTCTGAGGAAAGCTGCAGAGGTAGATGTGGCCCTTGTGGAGTGAGATCTGATGCCAGCAGGTACAGTTTTGCCATGAAGAGAGTAAAAAAGCATATGCAGTGGGCTATCCATTTTGAGATTGTCTGTTTGGAAATAGGCTTCCCTTGAGCTCCTATAGCATAGGACACAAAGAGCTGTTCTGATTTTCTGAAATGCTTTGTTCTGTCCAAATAATAACGCAGTTGTCTGTGGATGTCCAAGGAATGTAGTAATCTCTCCCCTTTGTTTTGAGGATTAGGATAAAAGGTAGGTAAGTGTATAGCCTGATTCAAAGCTACCCTGGATACCACTTTTGGCATAAAGGACAGGTTGGTTCCTAAGGAAACTCTGTCCTGATGGAAGATGATAAAAGGCTGCACAGCCATGAGGGCTTGTAGTTCCGAAACCCTACGAGCTGAAGTAATGGCCAGAAGGAAAGCTGTTTTCCATGACAAATATTGCAAATCTGTTGAGGCAGCTGGCTCAAAAGGAGGCAAGGTCAGCTTTTCTAGTATGAAATTGAGGTCCCAAGCAGGTATTGGTTGTTTCCTTGGGGGTTTTATATTCTTAGCCCCTCTGAGGAACTGTCTTTAGAGGGGGTGAGAGAATAAAGGTGGATCAGTGTTGTATTCTGCAGAAATGGCTGAGGCATGGATTTTGATGGAGGAGAATGAAAGTCCACTGCTTAGCAGCTCAGCTAGATACTGTAATATTTGAGGTAAATTCAGTTTTCCAGGATTCTGGCCCTTTTTCTCATTCCAGGCACAAAACCGCTTCCATTTTGCGGCGTAGGCTTTTCTAGTAAGTGGCCTTCTGGCCTCCAAAATGACATCCTGCACCTCCTTGGAAAGTAGGGTCTGTTGTGATGTTAAGGAATCTTCCATGCAGCCAGATTGAGTGTTTTCAGCTGACTGTGAAGAGTTTTGAAGCTGTGCTGAGTCAGAAGAAGAGGCATTAGAGGTAGGGTCCATGGTGGGGAATGCGTCAGGCTCCTCAGGAGTGGGTACCAGTGTTGTCTTGGCCAGTCTGGAGCAATGAGAATCATCTTTGGTCTGTCTGCTCTGGTTTTTAATAGAACTTTGGGCAGCACAGGAAGAGGTGGAAAGGCATAAACTGTCATTGTTGTCCAACTGAAAGAGAGAGCGTCCACTCTCCAGGCCTTTGAATGAAAAGTCCTTGAGCAGAATTTTGTCAATGTGTGATTTTTGTGGGAGGCAAAGAGATCTATGTCTGGCCTTCCCCATGCTTGAATTATTATTGTAAAAACTTGAGGACGCAACTTCCATTCGTGTGGATCTGTCACATTTCTGCTTAGGTTGTCTGCCAGCGTGTTTTCCTTGCCTGGCAAGTACTGTGCTTGAAGCTCGATTTGTAATTCCAGAGCCATGTTCCAAAGTGACATGGCCAGTCTGCATAGGGGGTATGAATGGGTTCCTCCCGGTTTGTTTATGTACCACATTTCTGTCGTGTTGTCTGTCCTTATCAATAGTTGACCTGGATGCAGAAGGTCTTTGAAAGCTATAATAGCATTTATTACTGCTAGCATTTCCTTTTGACTGACGTGAAGGTGCTTTTCTTTTTGGGACCATTTGCCCTGAATGCACCGATCTGTCATGTGCGCCCCCCCCCCCCCCCAGGCGTAGTCCGAGGCATCAGTTGTGATGACTTGATTTGCTTGAGGCTTGCAGAATGGGAGACCTGTGTTTGCTTGGCATGCTTGAGCCCACCACAGAAATTCCTTTTGAAGACATGGAATTAGTGGTATTATTGTTTCCAAACTGTGGCTGTGTTGAGACCATAGGTTTTTCAGGTACCACTGAAGTTTCCTCATATGCAGCTTTGCACATGGGATTAGTAGGATGCAAGATGCCATGAATCCCAGAGCCTGCAGGATTTTCCTTGCAGTTAGCCTGGTAAAATCTGCTAGTGTTCTGAAGTATTGAGTTAGTTGCCCCTGCTTCTCTGGCGTGAGGTAGGCCATCTGGGTGTTTGTGTCCAAGTTGGCACCCAGGAAAATTATTTTCTGAGAGGGTATTAGCCTTGATTTCTTTTTGTTGACCGTGTATCCCAGAGAATTCAACAACAGTATTACATAAGCCAGATGTTTCAGAAGAATGTGCTTGCTGTCCGCTTGGATCAGGCAGTCGTCCAAATATGGGTATATTTGTATCCCTTGAAGTCTGCAGTAGGCAATTACTGATGCCAGGCATTTTGTGAATACTCTGGGCGCAGTAGATAAGCCAAAGGGAAATGCAGAGAATTGATAATGGGTTGAACCTGCAAGAAATCTGAGGTATCTTCTGCAATTTTGTCTGATTGGGACATGCAGGTATGCCTCCTTGAGGTCCAATGTTACCAGCCAAGACTCCTTGCCCAGCATGGGAAGAAGCTGCTGTAAAGTGAGCATCTTGAATTTTGGTACGAGTAAAAATGTGTTTAGGATGGATAGGTCCAAAATAGGTCTCCAATCTTTTCCCTTCCTTGGTACCAGGAAAAGTCTGGAATAAAAGCCTTGACCTTCTTCGTGAGTAGGTACCTCTTGAATAGCTTTCATATCCATGAGATCTGAAATCTGTTTTTGTGCCTCTGCCCTTTGATTGTGTGGCAGGTTTGGCATGCCTCTCATTTTTGGAAAGGTGAGAAAATGGAATCTGTAGCCTCTGTTTATAATGTCCAGGATCCATTTGTCTTTTGTGACAATATGCCAATTTTTTGAAAATAATGCCAGTTTTCCGCCTAAGGGTGATGCCATTTGAGCCTTGCTTGGCATGCAAAGGGGAAAGTCATTGGGATTGCTTTCTGAATGGATGCAAACTATCCTCACCACCTCTTTGTGTAGGAGCTTGCCATTGTCTGCCTCTATATGATCCATGAGATTGCCCTCTGCCCCTCGGGCGCCTGTATCTACCTCTTTGAGGTCTGTTCGTGGCTGGAAAGTACCAATTTTATGAAGGCCAATTTCTACTGAAACGTGGAGGTTGTACCTGTAGAAAATCCTTCACTGTTTGCATTGATTTAGCTTTTTCCTCCATTTTCTTTAATACCTCTTCAGCTTTAACACCAAATAATACATCCTTTTGAAGAGGAGTATCTAGCAATTTAGGTTTGACATGATCTGGTAAGGTTTGTTCCTTGAGCCAGGCATGTCTACGTATCACTGATCCTGTAACCGCAGCTCTACATGAGGCCTCTAGAGCATCAAAACCACATTGCAAGGTATGTTTACCCACTTGTTCTGCACTATGCATCAAATCCTGCAACTCCTTCAAGTCTGGTTGTTCAGGTTGTGACATTTTACTTTTCAAATGTGATAACAAAAACTGTTGGTACTTTAGCATATGGAACTGACAGTTTAATGCCCTCATGGTTAAGGTGGCCAAGATACCTTTTTTTCGCCACCTTTCTAAGGATCTGGAATCTCTCTCGGAAGGTAATGGATTTTTAGCAGTGGAGGCCTTAATTCCTTTTGGGCCCTGTGAGATAGTTTCTGGGTCAGCCGCATGGCTTTTGTATAAAAATTGGTGTGAGTCAGGAACCCGGTAGTAACTGTCAGGCTTGACAGCGGCTGGAGGTAAAGAATCCGGGTTAAGGCAGGCCTCCGAGTACACATCATCTAGTATGTCTAAGACAGGAGGTATAGCCAGAGGCCTGTGCTGAGGTAGCAAGAGAAAATCCCTAAGCCTTTTCTTGGAATCAGAGTACTCTTGGCCTTCCCAGTGGAAGTGTTCCCTTAAGGTATGCAAGGTTTCCCCAAATGAATAATCCTCGGGGGGGGGGGGGCAGAGGGAATGGACTCCTCTGCATCAGAATCTTCAAAAGGGGAGTAAGAATGTTCCTGTTCATCAGAGTGCTCTGATATAATGGAGACCTGGTCAGAGGAGGGGGATTCTTCCTCCACTCTGGGCCTTTTGTCTGGGGGGGGGGGGGGTTGAGAACCCCTGATAAGAGTAATTAAATCCTCAGCCATTTTGAGCATCTGTTTTTTAGGCATTGGGCCTGGAGAAAGGCCCTGTGTAGCCTGTCTCTTAGAATGCATGGCTGCTTTAGACTTGGTGAAAGCCTTGACCGAAAAAGAAGAGGAAGGTCTGAAGACACCTTGAGAGGAGGCAGACTTGTCTACATTTTGAGATTCACCACCAAGAGTGGCTTCGGTATCTGTAGTCGGGGTGTGGGCCGAGGAGCCAGCGACCTGGGGCACAGAAGACACCGCCAAAGAAGTGTCGTCGGTAGTCAGGGGCTGCGTAGGCGCCTCGCTGAGAACCGGACCACGTGTAGTCGGCTTTGGCGTGGTGTCGGTAGAGGACGGGGACCTCGTGTGTCGGTCCTTATCTTTGCGTTTTTTAGACAAAACTGGAGTCGGAGTATCCGACGACATAATATAGTTAAATGTTTTCCCAAAATAATGCTGGGCGAACTCCGCCCGACGCTTATTGGTGCGTTTGTTGAATGTAGCACAAAAGCGACAGACCGGGACGTCGTGGTCTGGGCCTAAACAAGGTATACAAAAGGAATGGAAATCCTTATGCGGTATTTGCTTCCCACATGAAATACAATTATTAACTTTGTCTGACATCGGTCTGAGGCAAGAAAAGTTTCCCCAATGGGGTACTTAGCTTTCAAGAAGACTTCGGTTTCAAAATTTTCGTAATTTCAGGAGCTGGCCGACCGGCACTTGCGAACTGCTTCTGCTTCGGGCACCGCGCGGCAAGAAAGACTGAAGAAAATGGCATCGGCTGGTTCCTTTATACCCCTGTCGCACTGACGTCAGGGAAGAAGCGACAACAACCAATGCCGGACCTAGACTTTGGAATTCGGCCAACCGAGGACCCGCCTGACGGCAGGAGAACCCATCTGTTATGACCGCAGCTGTATGCACGATGAACATCCACAAATTATCACATAGACAGCAACCCACTGAGTACAGAAAAAGTAATCAGAGACCTAGGGGCCCAAGTCGACAGCGACCTCTCATTTGACACCCACGTTACCAAAGTGGTTAGAAAAACATTCTACCTTGCACACCTCATCATGAAGGGATTCACTTCCAGGTCCAAGGATGTCATTGTACCACTATACCCCTCCCTCATCAGACCCATGATTGAGTACAATGCCCCATTTGGTATGTACCTCACCCGGCATTTGCAACAGCTGGAGAGACCACAAAAGTACCTCACCAAGAGGATCAAGGGTCTCCAACATATGTCTTATTCTGTCAGACTAAAGAAACTTCAGCTCTATTCAGTAGCATACTGCCTGCTCAGAGGTGATCTCTGCCTGACGTACAAGGCCATGTCCAATCAGGATCTGATGGACATGCTCCACCTCAAAAAATCCAAATCCATCAGGACCACGAGAGCTAAAGACTTAAACCTCGGCACAAGTATGAATAGGACATGCTGGAGGGATAGATTCATAACCCAGATGCTTCCCATGCTTTGGAACAAGATCCCAGTTCAGATAGGCAGAGCCCCTCACTGACTCTCTTCAAGAGAAATCTTGATGAGTGGATGGGAGATCGTAAGTTTACCCCAGGGGTCACATCTGTGTCACTGCTAGACAGGGGCACAGTAAACTAATTCTATCATACAAGGGGGACCTTCATTGTGTCACTACTAGACAGAGGCACATTATTCTAAATTTATTCTGTACATTTTTTGTACCATTTCATGGGGTGGCAAAAGCCACATCACTATGGCTAGGCTTACAAATGCCCCAGGGCAGATAGCCTAGTACTATACTATAAAACTATGAAGACTGGAGTGCACAGGGATCACCTACAAAGGTCTTTGGTCAAGCAGCTCGTATCCCTGTCTCCTCTCCCTCGAACCATTATCTTCCACTGTCCCTTTATGGAAACTTTTTTTTTTTTTTTTTACACAAATCTCACACACACACACTATACTTTCCAGTGAAGGTTGGGAAATAAATTATGTCTTTGTGACAACCTACATATATTTTAAAGGAAACAGGCCATTAAAAACTGACAAAATACTACTATCCAAAAAGGTTCCTTAATAACTAGCAAAGGCATCAAAGCAACCTTGGGTTCGTCTCTAGCCTTGCCAACTTTTTTGCACTGCTCTCAAGTCTTGCTGCACCTTGTTACTTCCTTTGCAATCCTAGACTTAAATTTTGTATATGCCAACTTTAAGCCCATATGACCTGCAAAAGAATATAATGGGCTATGGGCAGAAGTGTCAGTCATTAGGTCCTGGATATTTAAAACAGCTCTTTTACATCTCCCTATAGCCTTCCTTCAACAGTTTGTTCTCTGTACAACAGTCCTTTGTCTCAGTATATCTGAGAATCTGGAACCTCCTTGGCTACCTGCCTGAAGTACTGTAAAGTAGGGCCTGAGAGCTCATTTTTTTTTCAACTCCTCCTCCACCTTGGTCACACACACGGCTCCCCTTCCAAAGGGAAGTCCAGTACTATCTGCCAGTGGTGGCTTAAGTTATAGCAGACTACTATGCCTTACCTCTTCCTTGTCAGTTCTGTCATCCAGGGTAAGTCCAATGCCTTTCCCCTCTTATGGCTCACATCATGATCACTGTTACTAAAAGTTTTCCATCTGAAGTAGCCACATTACCATCCCCAGATAGAGGAGTGGACTCCCAATCTGGGTCCCCCTGTACCTTCCTCCTGAGATTGCCTCCATGCCTGGCTGCATGTACTAGCATGCACATAACAAGGAATTAGTTTAAAAATGCATTACCTTAAGACATTAGAAGGAATGTCCTCAAATACAGCCACCTGTTTACTATCTTGCCCCCTCTTCACTGTCCGGACAGACGTTAGCCAAAAGTATCCCAAAAGATTTCACAACTAAAGCAGTAAGTGGAGTGAAGTGTCTGTCCATGGGGTAATGCTTCTGTATATTCAGTGCAAGTTTGACTGTGTCCCTTCTAACAATCGACTCCTTCACTTCTACTAGATAGGATACAGAGCGTTCTGATAGATAAGTACAGCTGTTATCTTGAAACAACCAACCACTGTCACACTGGTGCTCTTGCTTGATGCTTATTGAGACCCCCGTCCTGGTGGACCACAAAACTGTACATGCCTCATCTGATTGCATTTAATAACTTTACCCCAAAACCTTGGGAGTGTATCCAAAGCTGTGGCTTAACTCACATTCTGTGTAACTTGCATATCTCCTATATTCTATGAAGTGTGGGTCCCCAATTCCTATGCAATACCATCCTGCTAGGTTGGTATAGGTCATCCTTCCTCCCCTTCTGCTCAGCAGTGTTGTGGACATGGTCTACCAACCAATTCCTCATGTAATCAGATACAGTACTGAGGATATGTTCCCTGAGGGAGATCTTCAAGCATTTCACATGTGGTGACCTTACAAACCTCTCAACCTCTTACTGCAAAAAAACAGGGTAAAGCATAAAATGATGAGGGGACAAAAGCCCCAAAATAGGGACAACTTTTAAACATTGCCCTTATAAACTTAAAAAGTTGCTAGAACGAGATTTGTATTAACATGCTTTTTATTAAGGATAAAGAGTTGGAAACTCAACTGTATATAATCATTTAGTGACTTCTGTCCTCAGTAATTTGCTAGAAAAAAATAAGTTATGTACTCACTATAAAGAACAATTTTGTACCTACCATAAATGTAGATGTTAGAGTGTCTTCACTTCTGCAGTCATTACACTTGGGTTATCCTGCCGTCAGGCGGTCCCGCAGTCGGCCAGAGTTCCAAAGTCTTGGTCCGGCGTCAGTTGCTGTCGCCTCCTCCCTGACGTCAGTGCGTCAGGGGTATATAAGAAGCAGCCGACGCCATTTTCTTCCGTTTTTCTTGCCCCAGATGTCAGGTGCCCCCAAAAAGATAGGCAATACATATTGCTTACAAAACATACAGTAAGGTAAAAACAAAACCTTCAGTAACCAGAAAATACACCACATAGGTAGTATAGTGTAGAAAGATATAGATAAGACGCAGCTAAGAAAGAGGGGATGGCAGGTGGGTAACCCGAACTGCAGCAGTGAAGACACTCTAACATCTACATCTATGGTAGGTACAAAAATGTACTATGTTCATCGTGTTTCACTGCTGCAGTCATTACACTTGGGTAGAATCCCAAAGCTGAGTCAGGGTGGCTGGTTCTATAGAGGATTTGGTGTGGCTATGTGGCCCTGTAGCACTGCAGTGGCAAAGCCAGCTCTGGATCTAGAGTAAAGAGGCAAGTGATAATGCTTGGTAAAGGTGTGCACTGAACTCCAAGTTGCAGCATCCAAAATGTCTTTGGTAGGTACTCCTTTAAGATAGGCAGTAGAAGTTGCAGTTGCCCTGGTGGAATGTGGCCTAATGTTAGATGGTACAGGTTTCCCATGTTGTGTGTAGCAGAACCTGATACAGTGTCCTATCCACTTTGAAATGGTCTGCTTCGAAATAGCCTTTCTCTGTGATCTTGCAGCATAAGATCCAAACAATTGTTCATAGGTTCATAATTTGGTACTAGGCTATCAGCTCTAGGGCCTATACAAGCCCAGACATAACAATTCCCTGGCTATTCTTTCCCACACCATTTACTTCCCTGGACCCCTGTCTAGCAGGGCGACTGACGTGATCCCTGGGGTGAATTTCCTTTCTCCCATCCAATCATCAACGTTCCTTTTGAAGAGGACCAAAGAGGCACTCTACTTGACATGTATGGGCAATCTATTCCAGAGTCTGGGGAGTCTCTGGGTCAGGAACCTATCCCTCCAACATGTTCTGTTTATTGTGATGACAAGGTTTAGATCCCTGGAGCGTGTGGCTCTGAGGGATTGGGATTTCTTTAAGTGTAGCATGTCCAACAGCTCTGGGTTTGACATGGCCTTGTATGTTAAGCAGAGATCGCCTCTGAGTAGATGATATGCGACAAAGTATAGCTGGAGTTTTTTAAGGCGGTCAGCGTAGGGCATCTGCTTTAGGCCTGTGATTCTTTTAGTGAGGTATTTCTGTGGCCTTTCCAGTTGTTGCAGATGTCTTGAGAGGTACATACCAAACGGGGCATTGTATTCTATAATGGGTCTAATGAGGGATGAGTACAGTGGGACAATGACCTCCTTTTTTCTGGATGAAAAGCCCTTAGTGAAGAGGTGTGCCACATAGAAGGATTTCCTGACTGTTGTGGCGATGTGGTTATCGAAGGTGAAACCACTGTCCACCTGTGTCCCTAAGTCTCTTATCACACTTTCGGTGTTTAGTGTGCTGCCACCTATATGGTAATTCATGGATACATGTTTTTTCTCAAAGGGGATAACTATACATTTCTTGGCATTGAGCTTGAGCCCATGGCTCTGGCACCAAACATCTGTTTCTGTAAGGCCCTTTTGTAGAGTATCCACATCATTTGGGGATTCAATAATGGCTCCCAGTTTGCAGTCATCTGCGAACTTTGTTATCCAGAGACCCTTAGTGTTGGCCTGTACTTCAGAGAAGTAGATGCCAAACAAGAGCGGTCCCAGGTCTGAACCCTGAGGTACTCCACTTGTCACTTGTCTGGAGCTGGATTTGGAGTCAGCTACTTTTTCAGTGTGGGTTCTATCAGTAAGCCAGTTAGCAACCCATTGGGTGACGTAGGGATTACTGCCTAGCTTAGTAAGTTTATCTATGATTCCAGAGTAGGGGATGGTGTCAAAGGCCTTGGCAAGGTCTAGATGGGCTGTGTGGACCACCTTACCCTTGTCCAAGGCTCTGGAGACTGATTTGAAGAAGTCAATCAGGTTCAGGAGACAATCTCAGCCCTTCACGAACCCAAACTGGGTGGGGTCCAGTGTTTGAAGGTTGCCAATGTCTTTGTTTATAAGTTCCATGATAATACGCTCCATGGCCTTGCAGATAAGGCTTGTCAGACTGATGGGACGGTAGTTTCCAGGATCCAAGGTGGATCCCCCCTTATGGAGTGGGATAACTGCAGCTCTGCGCCACTCAGTGGGCACAAAACCTGAGGTGAGGGTATGATTAAACATGACACTTAGGTGAGGTGCCAGTTCATATTGTAGTTCATGCAGTACACAGCCTGGGATGTCATCTGGTCCCATGGATGCTGTATTCTTAGCTTTGGAGAGTGCGTTTTTTTTACCTGTGTGGCTGTTATTACCGGAATTTGACAATCTTCTGGTATTGAGATGGGCTATTTAGGAGGTGAGGGGGGGGGGGTGAAGCTGGCACTGAATCAATCTGCCAGGATACTGGCAATATCCTTGGGATCAGTATATTTAATGCCATTCTGTTTTAGCTCAGCACTGCCATTTAGATTCTTGACATAGTTATAGAATGCCTTGTGGATGTCTTTGGAATCTTTGGCAATTTTATTTTCATAACTAGCTTTGGAGGATTTTATGAGGGATCTCATACTGAGGCTGGTAAGGAAGTTTTTTGCATCCTGGGATTTTCCTCTTTTCTGCAACAGTTTCTTCCTTTTGTTGTAAAGTTTGTTTATGGCAGGGGACCACCAGATTGGCTTCCTTTTTTTGGATGAGAGCATCTTGGTTCTATTTGGGATGGCACGATTCAGGCATGAGTGGATGTGCTCATACAGTGCCTTAGTGTAGGATTCAGCAGTTGAAAGTAAAGTTTTGTACCTACCATAAATGTAGATGTTCGAGGATCCACATTGCTGCAGTCATAACCTGTGGGTAGTCCGCTGTCCTCGGTCAGCCCGAATACCAAAGAGTTAGGCTGGCGTCGGTCATGGCGCCCGGAGTTGACGTCAGTACGTAGTAGTACTTAAGCGCATGACCGACGTCATATCCTCAGTCTTTCTTGCCCCAGATGTCAGAAGGCCTTAAAAAGGAAAGGCCAGAGCAAAAATAGTAAATAATCAACAACCACAAGTGAGAAAATAACAATTATCCCAAAGGAAAAAACAGCAACCCCAAACAATAGAGGGGAAGGAGGGAGGAAAATAGGACTGCAGCAATGTGGATCCTCGAACATCTACATTTATGGTAGGTACAAAACTGTACTATGTTCTTCATCTCACATTGCTGCAGTCATAACCTGTGGGTAGAATCCCAAAGCAAAGGAAAAGGGAGGCTGGCAAACTAAAAAGCATTAGGAGCTGCTAACATGCCCTGTAAAACTGCAGTGGCAAACCCAGCCCTAGACTTGGAATAAAGAGGGAGATGGTAATGCTTAGTACAAGTGTGTACTGAACTCCAAGTAGCTGCCTCCAAAATATCCTTAGTAGCTACCCCCCTCAAAAAGGCAGTAGATGTGGCAGTAGCCCTAGTGGAATGAGGTCTGATCCCAGCAGGAACAGTCTTCCCATGATGAGAATAACAGAAAGCAATACAATGACCAATCCACTTAGAAATAGTTTGCTTTGAAACAGCTTTCCCTTGAGAAGCCAGAGCAAAAGAAATAAATAACTGTTGAGTCTGCCTGGACTCTTTAGTTCTGCTCAAATAATAATGTAGCTGCCTGTGAATGTCCAAAGAATGCAAGATTTTTTTCCCCCTTATTTTGGGGATCAGCATAAAAAGTAGGCAAATGAATAGACTGGTTCAAGGCCACATTAGAAATTACTTTAGGCATAAAAGTAGGGTTAGTACGCAAAGACACCCTATCCTTATGGAATACCAGAAAAGGTTCAACTGCCATGAGTGCCTGCAATTCAGAGACCCTCCTAGCAGAGGTAATGGCCAACAAAAAAGCAGTTTTCCAAGACAAAAACTTCAGCTCAGACGTAGCTGCAGGTTCGAAAGGAGGTAAAGTAAGCTTTTCCAACACAAAAATGAGATCCCAGGAAGGAGTAGGAGCTCTACGTGGGGGTCTTATATTTTTTGCCCCTCTAAGAAATTGCTTAAACAAAGGATGAGAAAATAAAGGAGGGTCACAATCATAGTGAGCAGAAATGGCTGCTGCATGAACCTTCACAGAGGAAAATGACAAACCCTTGTCCAGTAATTCAGTAAGGTATTGTAGCGTAAAACTCAAATTAGGTACTGAGACATCAAAGCCCTTTGTTGTGCTCCAAAGAAAGAATCTCCTCCATTTATCAGCATAAACTTTTCTAGTACTGGACCGCTTGGCTTCCAAAATGACATCTAAAACCTGTTGAGGAAGCTGAGACCCCACAGGCTCTAAAACAGAATACGCCAGGCTGTTAGGTGCAGGGACTGCACCCTGACATTGAGCAAATGATTGCTTGACTGGGACAACAAGTGAGGAATCTGTGGCAAAGGCCAAGGAGGCTCCTGAATTAAACTCCTCAGCAGAGGATACCAGTGCTGACGTGGCCAATCTGGTGCTATTAGAATCATGCAAGGCTTGTCCCGCCTGACTTTCAAGAGTACCTTGGGAAGGAGAGGCAGAGGAGGGAAAGCATAGACGTGAAGGTTCTTCCAACTGAAAGATAGAGCATCCACTTTCCAAGCTTTTGGGTGAAACATCTTTGTGCAAAATTTTGGTAGTTGGAAATTTAGTGGAGAAGCGAACAGATCTATGTCTGGAGTTCCCCAAGCCACTGTCAACTGTTGGAATACCTGAGGATCCAATTTCCACTCGTGGGGGTCCACAATTTGTCTGCTCAATACATCTGCTAGGGAATTCTGTGCTCCTGGCAGAAACCTTGCTTGAAGAGTGATGTGCAAACTCAGAGCAGTCTCCCACAATATCATTGCTTGTCTGCAAGGAGGGTAAGAATGGGTTCCCCCCTGCTTGTTGATGTACCACATGGCTGTTGTGTTGTCTGTTCGAATCAACACCTGTCCTGGTTGAAGTAAGTCCTTGAAGGCCATCAGGGCAAATTGGACTGCTAACATCTCCTTCTTGTTGATATGTAAATGTTGTAGTCTGGGAGGCCACGTGTCTTGAATCCATTTCCCATTGAAGTGTGCTCCCCAAGCCAAGTCTGAGGCATCCGTCGTTATGATCGGACTCGCCTCTGGTCGGGTCACAGAGAGTCCCTTGTTTAGGTGACATTCCTGAGCCCACCACAAGAATTCCTTCTGGATGCAAGGTATTATCCGAATGACAGTGTCCAAATCGTGGCAGTGTTGAGTCCATACAGTTTTGAGATGCCATTGTAGCTTCCTCATATGCAGTTTGGCAATGGGAAGTACTAGAATGCAAGATGCCATGAACCCCAAGGCTTGAAGGACTGTCCTTGCAGTCAGCCTGGACAGTACTGATAACTGCTGGAAGTATAGGTGAAGAGTTCTTTGTTTGTCCGGGGTCAGAAAAGCCATCTGAGAAGCTGTATTCAGTCTCACACCCAGAAAGCACATGTCCTGAGAGGGTACTAGACTGGACTTTATTTCGTTCACAGAATACCCTAGGCACCTTAAAACTGCCATTACATACTGCAGATGTTGAAGTAACTTGTCTTTGTCTTGAGCAAGAATCAGGCAATCGTCCAGATAAGGATAAATTTGTATTCCCCTGTCTGAAGAAAGCTATTACAGGAGCCAGAACATTTGTGAACACCCTGGGCGCAGTAGATAAACCTAAGGGCAATGCAGAGAACTGATAATGAGAAGTACCAGGCCGAAAAGGCATGAATCTCCTGCAGCTGGGCCTGATAGGAATGTGAAGATAGGCCTCTTTGAGATCCAGGGTTACCATCCAGTGATCTTTGCCTAGCATAGGCAGAAGTTGTTGTAATGTTAACATCTTGAACTTTGGAATGTCTAGGTAGGTATTGAGAATGGACAAATCCAGAATTGGCCTCCAAGTGTTTCCTTTCTTTGGCACTAGGAATAGACGGGAATAAAACCCTAGGCCTACTTCTGACGGAGGTACCACCTGGATAGCTCCCATCTGTAAAAGCAAAGAAATTTGCTCCTGAGCCTCCAGCCTTTGCTGAGGAGGCACATCCGGCATGCCTTTGAAAGGAGGAAAAGTGTGAAAGTAAAACTTGTAACCTTGATTTATTATTTCCAACACCCATTTGTCCTGGGTGACCAAATGCCAGTTTTGTTTGAAAAGTGCCAACTTTCCTCCTAGAGGAGCTGCCAGAAAAGAAGGATCTGGCAGCTGAAGATACAGGTCATTGGGTCTGTTTACGAAAAGGCTGACCCCTGCCCTCACCAGAAGACTGTGCAGGAGAACTCCAAGTCCTAGGTCTGAAAGAACCCTGAGCGTGAGCCCTGCCTCTACCACGTCTAGACCTGCCCTTAGACTGAAAATCCGAAGAAGGGTAGGACCATCCTCTAGCAGGCCAATTCCTGCTAAACTAAGAGGGCTGCACCTGCAAAAAATCCTTGACCGTCTGCATAGACTTAGCTTTATCTTCCATCTTTTTCAAAACTGACTCCACAGGAGAACCAAAAAGAACTTCCGATTGAATAGGAGCATCCAAAATCCGAGCTTTAACATGCTCTGACAAATTTTGATCCTTAAGCCAGGCATGTCTACGAATAACTGAACCAGTAGCAGCCACCCTGGATGAAGCCTGAAGAACATCGAAACCACACTGCAAGGAATGTTTTCCAACTTGATCTGAAGCATGAACCAACTCCTGCAATTCCTTACACTCTATACCCTCAGATAAAGCATCCATCTTAGATTTCAACTGGCCTAACAAAAAGTTCTGATACTTCAGCATATGAAACTGGCAATTTAAAGCCCTCATAGCTAACGTAGAAGAGGTGTACACTTTTTTCCCCCACCTATCCAATGCTCTAGAATCTTTATCCAAAGGAACTGGATTCTTAACCACAGAAGCCCTGACACCCTTCGGCCCTTGAATAATAGTTTCCGGGTCAGCTCTAGGACTCTTATACAAATATTTATGTGCTTCTGGAACTCTGTAATATCTGTCTGGCTTGACAGAGGCAGGGGGTAAAGAATCAGGATTAAGTGAAGCTTCAGGGAAAACATCCTGAACAACATCTAAGACAGGGGGAATAGCCAAAGGCCTATGTTGTGGTAAAAACAAAAATTCCCTAAGCCTTTTTCGAGAATCTGAAAAATCCTGACCTTCCCACTTGAAATGTTCCCTCATGGAATGTAAAGTTTCAGAAAAGGAAAAATCCTCTGGAGGAGAAGCAGAAGGACAGGAATCCTCTGCATCCGAATCTGAATAGGGAGGGTAATCCTGAATATCCTCAGCTGAAGACTCAGAGTAGTCTGAAGAATGCTCCATTCCCTCTAAATCTGTCTCCACCCTAGGCCTCTTCTCTGGGGGGGGCAAAGATCCCCTGATCAAAGTAATCAAATCCTCTGCCATTTTCAACATATGTTTTTTAGGAACAGAAGCTGAAGAACTAGGGCTATGGCCAGTACCAGAAAGACCAGGTTTAGCCTTAGCATGGCCTTTAGCCACTGAGGTAGAAGGCGTAATAACCTTTTGTAAGGATGGAACTACAGATACCTGAGAAGCACCCTCGGCATGGCCTAACTCCTGAGAGGCCAACTCCTGCAAAAGTAAAGGTTCCCCCTGGGATTCAGCCGAGACCTCGGCCGGATCCACAGATTCAACCGGAGGTTCCATAGAACCGGTGTCCGCAACGGACGACTCATCCGGTTTAGACCTTAAAGATTTATCTTTACGTTTTTTTTGCGGTAGCGGGCTTCGGAGGATCCGACGGCATGTTGTAGTTACACCGCTTACTGAAAACAAGCCTGGCACAGTCTAATCTTAGTTTAATGGTGCGCTTATTAAATCTAGCGCAAAAGCGACACCCGACTACGTCGTGTTCAGGCCCCAAGCAAGGAATACAGAGAGAATGACAGTCCCTATGAGGTATCTGTTTCCCACAAGAAATACAATTATTAACTTTTTCTGACATCCGGATTAACTGAGGCAAGAAAAGACAAAAATTTTCCCCAACGGGGTACTTAGCCCAACGTGGTCTTCGGTCTGAAACTCGATAATTGAAAATTTCAGAATGCCGAATGGCACTTGCAAACGCTGCTTCTGCTTCGGACCACGCGGCAAGAAAGACTGAGGATATGACGTCGGTCATGCGCTTAAGTACTACTACGTACTGACGTCAGCTCTGGGCGCCATGACCGATGCCAGCCTAACTCTTTGGTATTCGGGCCGACAGAGGACAGCGGACTACCCACAGGTTATGACTGCAGCAATGTGAGACGAAGAACATCTTTCAGTTCCCGTCTGCATGGGTGTCATGAAGTTTGTCACTTCTGACTTGAGTGGTATGAAGTTGGCTTTGGAGAAGTTTATTATGGAGGTTTCCTTACTGGGGGGTGGGGGTGGGATGTGGATGTTAAGGGTGATTAGCTTATGGTCGGACCTGACTAACGAGGGGGTGACCATAGGTGTGGAGCATCGATTTCCCATGTTGGTAATGACCGGGTCTAGGATACTGGAGCCCCTGGTGGGACTATGGATTAGTTGATCCAAGGCATTGGAATTTATGAATTCCAAGAACTGTTGGGCAAAGGTGTTGGTACATGAGTAGTTTTCCCAGTTAATGGCAGGGTAGTTAAAATCACCCAGTATTAGGGTGTTTGGTTCTATCTTAATATTTCCAGTATGTTTAGAAAGGTGTAGTGAGAATCTTGGAGTATGGTAGGGGATCTGTAGCAAGCTACAATTTGGATTGCAGTCTTACCTAGTGTTAGTTGCACCTGGAGAATTTCAGACGCATTGTGTTGGGCAACTAAACTGGTGGTGTGAATATCCTTGGTGAATATTGACATTCCTCCACCTTTAGTGTTTCGGTCCTGCTTTGGTGGCCAAAAAGTGTGGTCAGAGTTGTAGCCTGGTATTGCAAGGGTGCTCTCTGGAGCCTTGAACCAGGTCTCAGTTACTGCACAGATATCGATGTTCTCCATTTTTAGGAGTGCCTTGAGAGAGTGCATTTTGAGGTTTAGACTTCTAGCACTGAGTAGCATTACCTTCAGATTTTGCATGCTTGAACCTGTTACGGTGGTGGTTTTGACCTTTGAACTTTGCCTAAAAAAGGCACTATAGGGGTGGCAAGAGCCTTAGCCAGTAACCTGAATCCCAGGGGCGACAGGTGCAGACCATCTCTGGCAAAGCATTATGGTCTGTCAATCATGTCATCCCAGGCAGACAGATACTGGATCCCCTTTGAATGACACCAGAAGCTTAGCCAATTGTTGAAGTCAATCATTTTGAACTTATATTGTGGTATCATTCTGGGTGAAGGCAGGATGCTACTCAGGGCTAGGGTCATACCTGCCTGGGCCACATGATCCGAGAGCTCTTCCATGTCTCTTTTCATGTAGTCCAGGGAGGTACGTCTCAAGTCATTCACTCCAACATGGACAATGACAGAGTCATATCTGTACTTGTTGTGGAGTGATTTGAGTGCATGCGTTATGTAGCTGATCCTGGCACCCGACAGGCAGCTGACTGTAATTTTCTCCTTGTTCAACCTGGTGAGCGGGACATCAGTGTGCCGGACTACAGAGTCACCTATGACTAAAGTGTCAGGTACAATGTCTTGCCTTAGGGGCTGTTGTTGGGTGGCACACTGGTGTTGTGAACTATGTGACACTTTGGTTGTGATTAGTGTTTGTTTGCATTTCAGCTTCAGAGGTCCTTGTTGCTTGGGCAGGTTACAGTTAAGGGCCTCTGCATATGTGGATTTAGTGTTGATATTTGTGTGTGTTGGTGGTGTGGGTTTAGAAGGGCTATGTGTTGCTTGAGGTGCAGTGTGGGTGTTAACCTTCTCCTCTTGACTGTCTAGCAAAATCTTGGGTGGAGAGAGCTTTGCTTCCATTTTGGCTATGTAAGTGCATCTCTCACAGGTTGTAGTGTTGGGTGGTAGGAGGAGAGGGTTGTCTGTGTACATGAGGCAATTGCTGCATTGCCCCAGTATGCCCAGATTCACCAGGTGGACAGGAGAAATCACCGGAAGCTGACCCTTGGACATGCCTGGTTTGGTGCTTTTTTTTGTAAAGTACAGGAGCTGCTTTCCCTTACCTTAGCAAGGTACTTTGCAATTTTAGGCTGTTTAGTGCCTACTATTAATTTCTCCTTATTAACAAGGAGAGTTGAGTGCTTTTATCAGTTTAAGGCTTCCTAGTGCTTTCCTGCAGGTATTAGAGAAAGTGCTAGTCAAAGGGATGCTTAAAGGTAAGATGAAAAAAAATGCACACTGCAGTGTGCACTACAGAAGTTAGAAGTGAAAGTAGGTGACTTAAGTTTTACCTGTTTAAAAAGTTAAGTTTTAGTGGAGAGTTACTATTTCTAAAACAGCAAGATGGGTTGAAAGGGGTGGTCACTTTTGTATTCTGGTACTATGGAATACAGTAGGATGACCAATAAATTTAAATAGTTGAAGGGGAGGGATTTTTTTGATTTAGTGATTACTCACACAAGCCAGTGAAAGTAGAGTGGAAATGAGATATATGGTCAGATTAACGTAAGAGGCAGGCAACTAGGAAGACAATGGTATTTAACAAGACAACTGTGACAGGGTGAGAGGGCGGGAAAAAAATTCTGCTTCTGCTTGACTCAGAAGAGAGAGAGAGCTGTGGTCTCTTTTGAAGTTTTAATATGCTGTTAAAGCAGAATGCTTTAGAAGAATGTCCTTGCTTTCCGCTTGAATCAGGCAGTCGTCCAGGTATGGCTATATTTTTATTCCTTTTTGTCTGCAAAATGCAATTACTGGTGCCAGGCACTTTGTAAAGACCCTGGGTGCAGTAGATAAGCCAAAGGGCAGTGCAGAGAATTGGTATTGCATTGAACCAGCTATGAATCTGAGGTATCTTCTACAATTTTGTCTGATAGGGACATGCAGGTATGCCTCTTTGAGGTCCAAAGTAACACTCCAAGCTTTCTTGCCCAACATGGGAAGAAGTTACTGTAGTCAACATTTTGAATTTCGGAACATCCAGGTAAGTATTTAGAGTGGAAAGGTCTAGCATGGGTCTCCAGGCTTTGTCCTTTCTGGGGAACAGGAAGAGTCTTGAGTAAAATCCTTGTCCTTGTTCCTGCTGTGGTACTTTTTGAATAGCTCTCATGTCCATGAGGGCTGTAATTTGTTTTTGTGCCTCTGCCCATTGATTGTGTAGCAGGTCTGGCATACCTTTCAGCCTTGATAAAGTGTGAAAGTGGAACCTGTAACCTTGAGACACAAAACTCAGCACCCATTTGTCTTGGGTGATTGCTTGCCAGTTTTGTGAAAAAAGTGCTAGTTTCCCCCCTAAGGGAGCTGCCAAAAGGGAAGATTTTGGCATTGGAAGGGGGAAGTCATTGGGACGGTTTCCTGTAAGGCTGTGACTTGTCCTCACCTCCTTTTGGGGTTGAAGCACCCCACTGTCGTGGTCTGTAAGTGCCTTGGGGCTGAGATCTGCCTCTTGGGCGTCTGTATCTGCTTCTTTATGGCCTGTCTTACACTGGAAAGGACCAATTTTTCGTAGGCCAATTCCTGCTAAATCTTGGTGGCTGTACCTGTAAGAAATCCTTCACTGTTTGCATAGATTTTGCCTTATCCTCCATTTTCTTTAATACCTCTTCTGCCTTAACACCAAATAAAATATCTTGCTGTAATGAAGCATCCAATCATTTTGCCTTAACATGATCTGGTAAGGTTTGTTCCTTTAACCAAGCATGTCTTCGAATCACAGATCCTGTAACTGCTGCTCTACAAGAAGCTTCTAATGAATGAAAACCACACTGCAAAGTATGCTTTCCCACTTGCTCAGCTGCATGCAATAAATCCTGCATTTCCTTAAAATCAGGTTGTTCTGCACTTGTGCTCATTTTCTGTTTTAACTGAGACAGTAAATATTGTTGATATTTAAGCATGTGAAACTGGCAGCTTAAAGCCCTTACTGCTAAAGTTGCAGAGGTGTAAACTTTCTTCCCCCCCACCTGTCTAATGCTCTAGAATCCCTGTCCGAGGGAACTGGATTTTTAGCCGTGAAGGCCTTGACCCCTTTGGGACGCTGTGAAACAGTTTCTGGGTCAGCAGCAGGGTTTTTATAAAGAAATTTGTGAGAGTCAGGGACTCTGTAGTACCTGTCTGGCTTGACTGGAGCAGGGGGTAAAGAATCTGGATTTAAACTGGATTCAGAGAACACATCGTCCACAATATCCAACACTGGCGGAATTGCAAGGGGCCTGTGCTGAGGCAATAAAAGAAAGTCTCTGAGCCTTTTCTTGGATTCTGAGTAATCCTGGCCCTCCCAATGGAAATGCTCCCTCATGGTATGTAAAGTTTCCCCAAAAAGGGTAATCCTCAGGAGGAAAGGCTGAAGGAGTAGATTCTTCAGCATCAGAGTCCTCACAGGGGGGTAAAGAATATCCCTGTTCTGAAGAGGAATCAGAATATATTGAAACCTGGTCAGAGGAATCATTAGTCTGTATCCTGCCTAGGCCTTTTATCAGTCGGTGGATGGGAACCCCTGATCAGAGTAATTAAGTCTTCGGCCATTTTGAGCATCTGCTTTTTAGGCATGGAGGCTTGTCCAGGTGAATACTGTACTTGCTTCTTTGTCTTTAATGCAGTTTAGACTTGGCTGTAGATGCAATGGTAAGTTGTGAAGGTCTGAAAACACCCTCAGAAGCCGATGCCTGCTCAGCGGCTCCGGACCCATCTGAAGGGTCAGTCTCCGTAGGCCCAACACCTTGAGTATCCAGAGGCCTAGGCAACTCCACGTGGGAGTCGGTCGTGGCCTGCGGCTCTGAGGTAGCGGGTGTCAGGGGGCTGCGAAAGTGCCTCACTGAGAACCGGCGAATGGCCTAGAAGAGACTTTGTCGTCAGTTTTGGGCCTCGGATGCCTGTCCTTATCCTTATCTTTGCGTTTTTTGTGAATTCCGGTAGTCGGTTGTTCTGACTGCATGATATAATTAAACCTTCGGCCAAAGTAATGGCGAGCAAAATCAAACCGATGTTTAATAGTGCGTTTGTTAAATCTACCACAAAATTGGCAACTAGTGACGTCGTGATCTGGGCCCAGGCATGGAAAACAGTAAGAATGAAAATTCTTATGAGGTATTTGCTTCCCACAAGAAATACAATTATTAACTTTTACTGACATCAGTCTGAGGCAAGAAAAAGTTTCCCCAACGGGGTACTTAGCTTTATTGAAGACTTCAGTTCTGAAATTCGAAATAGATATCTCAGAAGTCGGCCGACCGGCACTTGTGAACTACTTTTGTTTCGGGCACCGAGCGGCAAGAAAGACTAAAGAAAATGGCGTCGGCTGCTTCTTATATACCCCTGATGCACTGACGTCAGGAAGGAGGCGACAGCAACCAACGCCGGACCAAGACTTTGGAACTCTGGCCGACTGCGGGACCGCATGACGGCAGGATAACCCAAGTGTAATGACTGCAGCAGTGAAACACGATGAACATCGTTCCATGTGATGCACTGCTGGAATTATCTCAGATCTTGTTTGCTGCGTGTATATATACTCCTGTAAGGGGAGCAACTCCCCAAGAAGGAAGAAGAAGTATTGAACAACCAGGATGATACTTGCCTCTAGGTCAACTGTCAGCCAGGAGGGGGATGGATGGAGGGACGTGAGAATAAAGGCGAGATAAACAACTCACATGGAACGTTATGGTGAGTACACAACTTCTTTATGTGAAGTTGCTAAATCTTGCCATTTATTCTCACTGATGGGTAGAGTTCCTAGCACCCATAATCCTGGGTGGCTCACAGGAGTACATTTTTCAGGGCCATGGAACCAAAAGAAGACCTGTCCCTGGAAGCCTTATCTACTTTGTAATGAGTGATAAAGGTATGAGGCTTAGACCAAGTGGCTGCAGCACAAATATTGTCAAGGGGCAATTTAGCTTGAAAAGCAGAAGACGTAGTAATGGCTCTGGTTGAATGAGCCTTTGCTTTGTGTGGCAAAGGCATGTTAGCATTTGCATGAACAAATGAGATACAATCCGATAACCATTTTGAAAGGGTTGTTTTAGCGACTGGTCTACCTTTTCTGGCCTCCGAAAAGGATACGAAGAGTTGACCTGATTTTCTAATATCCTTAGTTCTATCAAGATAAAATCTGAGCTATGTATGTCAAATTTGTGTAGCATGTATTCCAATTTGTTGGAATGGTTGGGAAAAAAAGACTGGCAACTCAATGACCTGATTGATATTGGACTCGGAACAGGCTTTAGGCAAAAAGGAGGGGGTTGTTCTGAGAGATACTCTTATCAGCATGGAAAATCATGTAAGGACGTCTGATAGATAATGCCTGAAGGTCTGACACTCTGCAGGCAGAAGTAATGGCCACTAGAAAAATAGTTTTCCAGGACAAAAATGTGAGATCACAAGATGATGCTGGTTAGAAGGGGGGAAGAATTATTTGAGACAGCATAAAATTCACATTCCAGGGAGAATAAGGGATTTTGACGGGAGGTCTCGTAAAAAAACACCTTTAAGAAAAACCTTAGATAACTTATGGGCCATAACATTTAACCCATCGAATCCAAGGTGGAAATCTGATATGGAGGCTAACTGAACCCGAACTGTGGCAGCTGCTGCTCCTTCCTTAAAAATCATTGTCAAAAACTCTAAAATGGACGACAGAGGAGCTCAGAAAGGGTCAATTTTTTTGTATACTGGCCCAAACTGAGAACCTTTTCCACTTACTGCGATATAGTTTTCTGGTGGATGGCTTATGAGAAGGCAATAGAATTTGTCTTGTGTCATCTGAGAGTGAATGAAGCCTGGCTATTTGGGGAAGTGGATCAGCCAAGCAGTCAGCTTTAGAGACTGCAATGAAGGATGGAGTTCCCTTGACGGGTGTGTCAGGAGGCCTGGAACTGGGTCCAGGATCCATGGATCCTCCAAGCAGATGATGGTGAAGGAAAGGGAACCAAATCTGTCTAGGTCAATGGGGGGCTATGAGGATAACAGTCCTTTCCAGTGATTTTGCTTTCTGTAAAAACCTGGGTATCAATGGAATAGGTGGGAATGCATATAGGAGACCCGGAGGCCAATCGCGTATGAGTGCGTCTCTTGGGGGATGTCCCGGAGGTGGTATTAGGGCAAAAGAGCTTCTGCATTTGGTATTGATGTGACTGGCAAAGAGGTCGCAGCAAGGCTGGCCCCATTTGAGGAAAATCAAGTCCGCAATGTGTTCGTTGAGAGACCACTCGTGAGGCAACAGGATTGCTCTGCTCAGCTTGTCCGCTATCACGTTGGATTTCCCCGGGACATGCGTTGCTAACAGAAAACGCTGGGATGACGCAGCCCATTCACATATCCCGAGGGCTTATCGACAAAGGGGGTAAGACTTGGTTCCGCCCTGTTTGTTCAAGTACCAGACCACTGACACGTTGTCTGTCTGAATTGCAATTTTCCTTTGAGGAAGAGAGTCCTGGAAGTACTACAACGCCAGAAGTGCTGCTCTCAACTCCAGAACATTGATATGCAGATGTGACTCTTGATCAGTCTATATGCCTTGGGCAGTCTTTCCCTGAGAATGCCTCCACCCCCACCCTAACAGGGAAGCGTCCGTGGTCACAGTGGCTACTGGGGGGCACAAAGGGTCTTCCTATTGTGACATGAAGAGACGTCAACCACCACCGAAGGTCTCTCTTGCAAGAATTTGTGATGAGAATCATATGGTTCATTGGTAACTTCTGGTAAGACCATTGAGTGAACAGGAGCCATTGAAGAATTCGCATATGCATCCTTGCGAGTGGAATGGCTAGAATTGCTGCCACAAGCAACCCTAGTACCTTCAAAGACATCTGCGGCTGTAGCTCTGTTCTTTGATACCAATGAGTTGACGTGTTGGAGAAGTGAGACCCTTTCGACTGGAAGACATGGAGTGGTGGTTGAGGTATCTAACTCTGTGCCTATAAAGAAGGTATGGGGATAGCAACAAGGCACACTTTTCGAAGTTGACTACAACACCTAAGTGGTGGCAGAGTGTGAGACTCGATTGTGCTGCCTGAATCAACTGCTGCCTGGCAGTAGCGGTGAGGAGGCAATCATCCGGATATGGAAACACCTGGAATCCTAGATGCCTCAGGTGAGCCGTGACCACTGCCATGCATTTGGTGAACACTCTGGGGGCTGTAGTGAGACCAAAGGGCAAGGCTCAAAACTGGTAGTGATTGGCTTCCAGCCAGAAACGCAGGTGATCTCTGGAGCGTCTGTCCATCTTTATGTGGTAGTATGCGTCCTTGAGAAAAATGGAGCACATCCAATCACCTTTCCCTAGAAAGGGAAGAATGGCCTGAAGCGTGACCATTCGGAACTTCTCCTTTTTACAAATTGGTCGAGTCTGCTGAGGTCCAAGATAGGTCTCCAGTCCCTTGTTTTCTATGGAACCAAAAAGAATCTTGAGTAAGTTCCGAATCCAACTTGGTCTGCTGGAACTGGCTGGATGACTCTTTTTTTCTAGCAATCTGCGGACCTCTATGGTTGCTTGTTCCCTGAGACTGGGTGGAACATCCGGGATTCTGTTTACAGGAGTGGGAGGGGAAGAGAATGGTATGAAATACCCTCTGTAAATGATGCTTTGTACCAAGGTATCGGACGTTATGCTTAGCCAGGCTTCTGGGTACAAAGATAAGTGACCCCAACTGCCTTCAGAGCCGGGTCTCCCTTCAGGAGCGCTGGTTGGGCTGACTAAGAGAACTGGCCTCTGTCACCCTGCTGTTGCGGACCCCCCCTGCCACGTCTTCCATTATAGCCCCCTCCTCTGCCTCTAGAGGGCGTTTCTCCACGTGTGTCCTGAAAGGCTCCCTGTGCTTTTCGGAACCACATTTTTCTGCCCTTAGGACCCTTGGGATAGGGCCGAGTAAGGGTAGAAAAACGGACTCCAATGGCAGATAGAGTCTTGCCTTCCTGCTCACACCTGGTTAGCGTTTCCTTTACCTTGAGCCCCAATAGGGATGAGCCATCAAATGGGGTGTTGATAAAGAAAGACTTGAAAGGCTCCGCAAAGGAACAAAGACGCAGCCAGGCTTTTCTACACAGAGCAATGCCTGAACTAGCGGCTCTACTCGAACCATCAGCTGCATAAGATATGAGGCGCATGGACGAGTTCACAATCGAGTTTAGGGTAGCGAGCTGTGTGTAAACTTTGTCGGCAACCCCTGCAGCAACCATACCCTGGAGAGTATATCCTAGCTCTTTCAGGAGATCTCTTTGTAGTCTTGTAAAATGGGTTAAATAGTTCAGTGATTAAAGGGAAAAAGTCGGTGAACTAAACATGCATTTCCCATATCTATCCATCACCTAGAATCTCTGTTAGGAGGACGGATAGATGAGGATGTCTCAGATGTTTCCTTTTTGGTGGCTGCAGCCACCACCATGGCATCAACAAGCACTCCCTTAGTCAAAAATGCTTTGTCCACTGGGGCAGAGATGAACTTATTTGACTTCCGAGGGACAGGTTCCATGGCCTGCGGAGACTCCTACGCCTTATGAAAGATCAGCTCCATGAGCTCATCGTAAGGCGGAGATGGAAGGTTGAGACCCAAAGGCCTTCAAGAGTACTGACTCGTCTTCAGTAGGACTTTTGGACTGCCAACCGCCTCTCTGATTAAGGATCTCTAATATCTCCGCAAAGGAGATATCCTCAGAGGGGGATCGAGGGGACCCCTCTGACTCATCCAAGTCAGTGTCAGATGTCAAAGACTCCTGTGGAGATTCCAAGTGCCTCCTCTTGCACAGTCTCTTCCTGGGTACCTCCTCAGTGGAAGGATCTGGGAAGGTCTCAGAAGAGCAGGGGGCACCCTGTGGGGCTACTTGAGGCTCAGGGTTTCTACACTTGGGTGGACCGGTAGAAGCAGGAGCAGACACAGGTGCTTGAGGGGAGGAGAAGCCAGACCTGATGCTGATGATGTCTTTGGAGACATGACTCTCCTCATGGCATCGAACGCACCATGGCTCCACCGAGAAGGGGTAGATGGATCTGAAGGGACCGTCCGATCCTCCCGCACTGAGGCCATGGACTCGAGCACGAGTTAGGAGCTGACCTCATCCGAGCCGAAGACCCGAGAGGAAGAGTCGGCATCGACAAATCGGTACGGCTATCCTCCCCGGACCAGACAGGAGAGTGTCAGCTCCTAGAGTCCCCGGTCGGCGCCGAGGACATCCGAGTAGATGGAACCGATAACACCAGTGCAGGTCTCAGCTCACAGGCTCAACAACTATCAGGTCGGGTTCCTTCGGCTCTGAAAGTCCAGTGTGGCTTGGAGGAGGAGTATTCAAGTCCGGGTTAATGGTCTTCGGCTCCGAAAAAGGCGTCAGAGCCGACAACAATTTAGCAAGGCCTGGTGCCTGTAGAAGCTTCTGCACTAGCCAGTCCATATCTGAGAGGCTTGACAGAAGACTTTGAGGAGTGCACCGAAGGTGCTGACTGGAGCAGAGGAGATGAGGGAATCTCAGAGACCGGTTCCAAAGCTGCGAGCTGGCTCTGAACAGAAAGGACACTCGGTTCCGATGACAGTGGAACCGATGACCCTACACCCTCCATTTTTTTTAGTCTTTTTGGATGCTTTCGAGTTACCTGAGGATTTGGAAGACTTTGAGGATCTACTAGCACCATCCTGGTCACCCAGTGCTTCAGAGAAAGGGTGCTGAAATAACCCCCTATATACTAATTTCCTCCTTCTCTCCAAAAGTACCCTGGAGGAGAAGGAGTGACATATACTGCAAGAGACTTGGAGGTGTTTAGCCCCCAGACAATAAACACATTGAACATGCCCGTCAGTGACTGACATTTTTTGCCCACAATCCGGACATTTTTTGAAGCCAGATTTTGGATGAGGCTTCTCTTTCTTATCAGACACCTCTATTATCAGATTAAACAATTTTAAAGAATTGAAACAACACACTTAGAAATTATCTACCAAAGTACACCTAAGAATAAGGTTAAATACAAGGCCAACCTTTAGGCCCAACACTACAGAAAAACAGAAGCCAACACAGGGCACTAATAAGTCAAAAACTATAGAGATTATACATACATACATATACATATATATATATATATATATATATATATATATATATATATAGGATATCCTATCAAGAAGTCAAGAAAAACAAGTTTTTAAACTTGCAAATAGATGAATCTAAAGATTAATAATGGTCCGACCTATTTGGAACACTGAGATCTGTGTCGCGGCAAACTAGATCTGAGGTAATTCCAGCAGTGCATCATGGGATAAGGGGCGTGGTCTCGAGCTACTGGAGAAACCTTGAGCTTGGCTCCGAACCCATCAGTGAGAATAAAGGTGAGATAAACAACTTCACATCCACAAATTTTATGAGGAAGAAACCAAAGTTATAAGGCAAAATCTGGACAGCTAAGCGGTATGTCTTACATCCACTCACCCAAATATAAAATAAGTACTGAACTCTGCACTATGTTCAGTGACACTTTCTTCTGTATTCTCTAAACTTTTCTGTACAACTCATGTCAGTTTAAAATAAGCACTCTAATTATGGCAATAAATTAAGCAACTGCTGTCTCGGAGTTTAGTCACTGCATATACTGTACTATATGTGAGCCATGGGAGCTAAAAACTTTCACCGTCTCTGATCATCTTGGTACTGACTACACACACTCAAAGGCCCTTAAAAATCAATGCGAGTTTCACTCCTCCTTACCGGGGATAATGTTTGTACTGATATGGACTTGTTGGGTGAGATTTTTCTATCTACCCCATAACTAGACTGCCTTTGGCTTAGAATGATCAAGTCCTTTTTGTGCCGACATTGATTTTATTTTTCTTTCCATTGCTTGTGCCTTCACTCTGCACCCCCAGCAGTTACATTCGCTTAACTGACTTGAGTTCCACTGTCTATTTCAAGTAGCAGTCTGTGTAATTTCATTTAGAATTTAAAATCCTTTTGGAACATGACTCTCTTTGGTTTGCCTCTTATACACACTTTGTGCTGCACTATGCAAAAAGCTGCCACCATCTCCTCTCTGGACATATTTGTTTGCTGGATGCCTCATGATGGTCATAATTCTGTAAGCTGTGCCACTGTCATTTTAGCATAGTTGCCAGCTGAGCTCATTTTTTGCATATTTTTAAACTACTCGAACCAAAAATAACTTTTCTGCAAAACCAAACCTTGCTATGTTTTATCTTGTGGCTGTGAGGATTCACATACAGACACCTTTGGTAACAAAGCTTGCAACATTGGTCTCCATGATGGCTCTTTTTTTGCGGACCAGGAAAATTCTGGAGTAGAAAACTTTCATCCTTTCTGTTGGAAGGACTGGCTCTTTGACCCCTTAGTCCAGCATCTACTAAGTATAAGAGGGAATAAATTCTGGTCTGGCAAGTGAGAGGGCACCCCTTTGAACTAAGGTGGATGTGCCTTCCACTGCCACCTGTACCTCTGCCAACAATGTGGAGCACCCATTTCTCAGAAACTAAAGACAACCAGGCCGCCTTTTTGAGAGTTGCATTTCAAAATGGGGCACCTGGAGAGGGACTTTTAAAAGATGTGTATCACACCTTTGAATAGCTATAGGATGGAAGGGGCGTTATCCTTCTTAGGAAAGAAATCCTTCGTTAGGTTTGTCAGAATTTTTATCCTACCATTTTGCATTTTGATGCCTTGGTTTTTGTTCACCTGGGACTCCTGTTTGTTGGGCCACTGAAAATTATTCTGCTCACTAGAGAGAAACTTGGGAATATGGAATATTTTACACGGACCTTGCATCAGTTTACCTCTGTCATTCCAGTGTCTAAGTATCTGATTAGCTGCTATACCATACACTCAAATTCAAGCGAAGCATTCATAATCTCACTTTATTTTTTTGTTTTTTTAACACATCAGAAAAGTTCTGATTGTGCAACCAAGCATCAATTCCAAACAAAAGCCTCTGCAAGTAAGGTGTATGCAGGGTCCTAAATCACAATGTAAACTAAAAATATGACCAGCAGATGGTGGAGACAGAATAACAGTCAATTACATAAATGCAGTGTACCAAACAAACAGACCGGTTTTGACTTGTATATTATTAAGCCTTCATCAGTGTGAAAATACAAAGAAAAATACACCCTATTTATACTATGTCATCAGTCCAGAAGCCAATCACAGATGTTCATTTAATCCAGGTGTAAAAAGCCCTCCTAATTTAATTATCTATTTTTTCTCCTTAACAGTGAGTAATTCATGCCAACCAAATTTGTTTTGTTGCAAGCCAATGATTTTGTCTATAATTGTAAATTGAAAACATGCTGTCTTATGGCTTAAAGTGTGTTTAAAAAGAGCATTAGTGTCACATTGATTCCCAATTTCACTCATATGCTCAGATATTCTATGTCTCACACCCCTGGACGTTTGTCCAGCATAAAAGGCTGAACCATTGACAAGTTGCTAAATAAACAACCATTGTGAACTACAATTAGCGAAAAAAGGGATCTCAAATACTGTGCTAGTATTCTTACTACTAAAAAGTACAGTTGTGTACACTTACCATAAATGTAGATGTTCAAGTGTATTCACTGTTGCAGTCATTACATTAGGGTAATCTGCTGGCAGGTTGCCCTCAGTCGGCCTGATTAACAAAGTCTTGGGGTCCTGCGTCGGCTGCTGTCCCTTCTTCCATGATGACAGGTCATCAGGGGTATAAAACATGCAGCCGACGCCATTACATCAGTTTTTCTTGCCCCAGATGTCAGGTGCCCCCCCAAATGGGGAGCAAATAAAATTAAAAACACAAAAAATATACTCCAATCCCAAAATCAAATACACCAAAAGGGCTTTTAAGCATAGTGAAAGAAAGTAGAGGTATAGCCAGAGAAAAATAGGGGGCTGGAGGGAGGGTAACCAGGACTGCAACAGTGAATACACTCGAACATCTACATTTATGGCAAGTGTACACAACTGTACTATGTTCTTCGTATTTCACTGTTGCAGTCATTACATTTGGGTAGATTCCCAAAGCTATAGTTGGGTGGAGAGAATTATACAGCATTAGGACCAGCTTTAAGGCCCTGCAGGACAGTAGTGGCAAAGCCAGCTCTGGGTTTAGAGAAAAGTGGTAAATGGTAATGTTTGGTGAACATATGAAGTGAGCTCCAGATAGCACCTTCTAGAATGTCCCTGGTAGGAACACATCTGAGATAGGCTGTTGAAGTAGATGCAGCCCTGGTGGAATGGGATCTGATCCCCTGGGGGATAGTTTTTCCATGGTACATATAGCAGAAACGAATACAATGGCTTACCCATTTGGAAATGGTTTGCTTTGAAATAGCCTTTCCCTCTGCCCCTGCAGCAAATGCCACCGGCAGTTGTTCAGATTTTCTTTGAGATTTTGTCCTGCTTAAGAAAAATCTAAGTTGTCTGTGTACATTCAATGAAGGCAGAATCCGCTCCCCCTTGTTCTGTGGATTGGGAAAGAAAGTTGGCAAATTAATGGTCTGATTAAGAGCCACAGTGGATACCACCTTAGGCATGAAGGACAAATTGGTCCTGAGAGATACCCTGTCTGCATGAAAAATGATGAAAGGCTCCACTGCCATAAGAGCCTGTAATTCGGAAATCCTTCTAGCTGAAGTGACTGCTAAAAGGAAAGCTGTTTTCCAGGAGAGAAATTTTAAGTCTGCGCAGCAGTTGGCTTGAAAGGAGGGAGAGTGAGCTCCTCCAATACAAAATTGAGGTCCCAGGCAGGGGTTGGAGCTCTCCTGGGTGGTCTTAAGTTTTTGGCCCCTCTGAGATACTGCTTTAGCAGAGGATGAGAGAAGAGGGGAGGATCTGTGTTGTAATGAGCTGAAATGGCTGAGGCATGGATTTTTATGGAGGAAAAGGATAGGCCCTGGTGAAGCATCTCAGTGAAGAATTGTAAAATCTGAGGAATGTTGGGCACTGCTGTACTTATCCCTTGAGATTGATTTCAGGCACAGAATCTTTTCCATTTGTCAGCATAAGATTTTCTGGTACTAGGCCTTCTCGCCTCCAAAATGACATCCATCAAAGGTTTGCTGAGGGATGCTAAGGGTGAATTTAGGTAATTAGCCACGCTGCAAGATTCAAAGTTTGGAGATGAGTGTGCAGAATTTGGTTGTTCTGCTGAGACAGTAAGTAAGGTGTCTGAGGCAGGTGCCACAGTGGAAGGTGTGACACATTGCGCAGGAGTGGGTACCAGTGTTGGCGAGGCCAGTCTGGAGCAATCAAAATCATTTTTGGTTTATACCGTTTGACTTTTAGTAGAACTTTGGAGAGCAGAGGCAAAGGGGGAAAGGCATAGACTGATAGGTTTTCCCAGCTGAAGGCTAGAGCATCCACTTTCGAGGCTGTTTTGTGATGAGTTGTTGTGCAAATTTTGTCCAACTGATAGTTCTGGGGTGAGGCAAAAAGATCTACGTCTGGGCTCCCCCATTTGCATGTCAACATGTTGAAAATCCATGGTTCCAGTCTCCATTCTTGTGGGTCCATGAGATTTCTGCTTAGTTCATCTGCCAAAATATTCAGCTTTCCTGGCAGGAATTGAGCTTGTAGTTGTACTTGATAGGTCAAGGCCGTGTTCCACAATGTCATGGCTAGTCTGCAAAGGGGGTAGGAGTGTGTACCTCCCTGCTTGTTTATGTACCACATAACCGTGGTGTTGTCTGTCTTTATCATTAACTGTCCTGGATGAAGATAGTCCTTGAAGGCTGTCAGTGCATTCTGTACAACTAGCATTTCTTTTTGATTGATGTGAAGGTGCATTTGATTTGGGCTCCATTTGCCCTGAATGCACTTCCCTGCCAGATGTGCCCATCAAGCATAGTCATGCATCTGTAGTTAGGGTCTGGGTGGCAGAGGGTGGTGTGAATTGCAGTCCCTTGTTTTGGTGGCAGGCCTCTGCCCACCATAGGAACACTAGTTGCAGGCAAGGTATGATAGGAATCATGGTTTCCAGGCTGTGACAATGCTGACTCCATAGACTTTTTAAGTACCACTGAAGTTTCCTCATATGCAGTCTTGCATATGGAATTAGAAGAATGCAGAAGGCCATGAACCCCAAGGCTTGCAGTATTTGCCTTGCAGAAAGCAGGGTTTTTGTGGCCACCTATGTGAAATAAGTCACCAAATGAATTTGCTTCTCTGGTGTAAGGAAAGCCATCTTGGCAGTTGTATTCAAGCTTGCACCCAGGAATGTAATTTTTTGAGAGGGTACCAGTTGTGATTTCTTTTCGTTTATGGTGTACCCTAGACAAATTAGAACCCTTTTTACAAACGCCAGATGGTTTAGAAGAGTGTCCATGTTTTCTGCCTGAATTAGACAATCTTCCAGGTATGGATACATTTGAATATTTCTTTGCCTGCAAAATGCAATTACTGGAGCCAGGCAGTTTTGTAAAGACCCTGGGCGCAGTAGATAAGCCAAAGGGCAGTGCAGACAACTGGTAATGCAAGTAGCCTACTTTGAAGCAGAGGTATCTTCTGCAAGATTCCCAGATTGGGATATGCAGGTAAACCTCTTTTAAATCTAGATTTGCCAACCAGGCACCTTTGCATAGCATAGGAAGTAACTGATGAGTCAGCATCTTGAATTTTGGAATGTCCAGAAAGGTGTTTAGAGTAGATAAGTCCAGAACTGGACGCCATGATTTGCCTTTTCTGGGTACCAGAAAAAGCCTTGAATAGAAACCTTGTCCCTTTTCCTCTTCTCGTACTGATTGAATAGCCTCCATGCTCATGAGGGAAAGTACTTGTTCCTGGGCCTTTGCCCACTGATTTGGGAGCAGGTCCAGCCATCCTTTTGGAATTGGCAGCAAGTGGAAATGAAGTCTGTATCCCTGGGATACTATATTTAAAACCCATTTGTCCTGGGTTATAAGTTGCCAGTTTCTTGCATGAAGAGTCAGTTTTCCCCCCAAAGGGGTGGCTAAAAGTTAAGTGCTTGGTAAGTGTAAAGGGAAGTCATTGAGACTGCTTACCATAAGGAGGTGTCTTGTTGTTTCCAGATTTGGAAGAGGAGGCACCCCATTGTTTTGTTCTGAAAGTCCCTTGTGACCGAAAGCTGGAGCCTTTGGAATGTCTGGGTTTGACTTAAGTGGCTCTCGAAGGAACTGGAAAGGACCAGTTCTTAGTAGGCCAGTGCCTACTAAATCTTGGAGGTTGCACTTGTAAGAAATCTTTCACAGTTTGCATAGATTTAGCTTGATCTTCCATCTTTTTTTAAAACTTCTTCAGCCTTATTACCAAAGAGACGGTCCTGTTGTAAAGGAGCATCCAACAATTTTGCTTTAACATGATCAGGCAGATTTTGCTCTTTGAGCCAAGCATGCCTTCTTAGCACAGACCCAGTTGCAGCAGCCCTGCAAGAGGCCTCCAAAGAATCAAAACCACATTGCAAAGTATGTTTTCCAACTTGTTCAGCTGAATGCAATAAATCCTGTAAATCTTTATTTTCCACACAATCAGAAATTAATATCATTTTCTGTTTAAGCAGTCCCTTGATGTGCTGTTGACATTTTAGCATATGAAATTGACAATTTAAAGCCTTGATTGCCAAGTTTGCAGAAGTGTAAACCTTCTTACCCCATCTATCCAGTGCCCTGGAATCTCTATCAGAAGGGGTAGGATTTTTGGCAGTAGAAGCCTTAATGTCCTTGGGACCCTGAGAAATGTTTTCAGGATCTGCAACAGGATTTTGTTAAAAGGAATTTATGGGAGTCGGGAACCCTGTAGTATCTGTCTGGCTTAGAAGGAGCCGGAGGCAGAGAACCAGAAGCCATACTAGATTCTGAAAAACATCATCAACAATGTCTGGAACAGGAGGTATAGCCAAAGGCCTATGCTGAGGAAGAAGAAGAAAATCCCTAAGTCTCTCTTTACATTCAGAAAAATCCTGACTTTCCCACTGGAAATGTTCCCTTAAGGTATGTAAAGTTTCCCCAAAAGAAAAATCCTCAGGAGGAGAAGCAGAAGGAATTGAATCTTCTGCATCAGAGTCCTCATAAGTAGGTATAGACAATTCCTGTTCATTAAAAGAGTCAGAAGAAATAGAATCCTGTTCACAAGATTCATAATCAATGTCTTGCCTAGGCCTCTTAGAAGGGGGGGGGGGTTGGCTATCCCTGATCACAGTAATTAAATCTTCAGCCATTTTGATCATTTGTTTTTTAGGCATAGGGGCCTGCACACGTGGTCCAGGCATCGGTTTTTTAGGCATAGGTTGAGATTTTGGCCTTAGTTTTGAAGATGGCGTCGGTCTAATATACAAATCTGCAGGCCTGAAAACACCCTCAGAAGCCGATGCCTGCACAGCGGCTCCAGACCCATCCAAGGTAGAGACATCCGCGGGTTCCATAATTGAAGCATCTCGTGGCATACCGGACTCCGAATGGGTCTCGGTAAAGGCCTGCGAATCAGAAGTAGTGGGTATCAGGGGCTGTGAAAGTGCCTGAGTACCTGCGAACTGGCAACTGGCTTAGGAGAAGCATCGTCGGCAGTTTTGGACCTCAATGGCCTGTCTCTTTTTTTCTTTGAGTTTTTAGGTATTCCGGTAGTCGGATTGCTAACCGACGACATTTCTGGATAATTAAAGCATGAGCCAAAATATTTAGAAGCAAAAATGTACCGACGTTTGATAGTGTGTTGATCAAATAAAGCACAAAACCGACAGCAAGGTCAGGGTCTAGGCAAGGAATACAGTACAAATGAAAATCCTTACGAGGTATTTGCTTCCCACAAGTAATGCAATTATTAACTTTTACAGACATCGGTAAGGAGCAAGAAAAAGTTTCCCCAATGAGGTACTTAGCTTTTTAGTTGAAGACTTCGGATCTGAAACTCGAAAACGAAAATTTCAGGAGTCGTCCGTCCAGCACTTGCAAACTACTTCGGGCACCGCGTGGCATGAAAGACTGATGTAATGGTGTTGGCTGCATGTTTTCTACCCCTGACGTCATGGAAGAAGGGACAGCAACCGACGCAGGGCCCAAGACTTTGTTAATCAGGCCGACTGAGGGCAACCTGCCAGCAGATTACCCTAATGTAATGACGTCAACAGTGAAACACGACAAACATCTAGTGTTTTTTTCAGCATTCTGCAACAATGCCTACAATGCCCACATGGATGGCTCCCCTTATCAGTCCTTCAACTGTACTTTGGTCTTTTGTCCCATAATTTGGGGCTACTCAGTTTATAATGGTTAAAATAGGATGCTAAATTTCTCCCATTTGTAAATGAGAAGAAGCACCTATCCCCAAGGAACCCGGATAATCTATTTTCTGTCATAATAATATTCCAATTCCGGCATACACTATCAATAAGTAATCCCTGTACACTACTTTGGCAATTTTGAGGAATTTGATTTTTCCTATTCTTTGGGGTAGGGAGAGAGTTGATGTGAGTAAACTGGTATTAACGGTGGACTCAAACTGGTATCAATTAATGGGCACAGCTAGGTCTGAATTTAAAGAATTTTCTGATTGATTATATCAGTGGGACTTTTCTGAACCTAGGCTGTTATTGTTCAACACTTTATAACCATGTTTGACATTGTCCCTTTATTTTGACTGGCTAATAAGATTGTTTAAAGTCACTTTTTAAAGTGTGAGGTTATTGGTATAAACAGTGAACTCAAATTGGAACTGATTAATGGATACAGCAAGGTCTGATTTTCTAGTTTAATTTTTGGATTGATATATCAGTGTGAATTTTTTTCAACCTAGGCTGGTTTTGCATAGTATATTATACCAGGTTTAATATTGTCCCTGTTTTTTGGTTAAGGTCTCCCTAGTCACAAAAATGGATATGTCTAACTTAATAAAGGGGTGGTCTTCAGATAGGGATGACCTTTCTGTTTTTGGTATTGGGAATGAACTTGCATCGGAAGAGGGAGCCTCTGGTGTTAAGATTAATGATACCTGTGAAGGGCTTTTTGCTACCTTAACAAAACATATGAGATCACTGAGGAATAATGTATGGCGTTATAAGCTATTCAAAGCCTATACGGCTAAAGATATAACACCAAGGGGGTCTGAGAGTTAGGGTTCAGCCTATGGTCGGCGGCCCAGACGAGTTGCTTTATCAACAATGGAAGGATGCCCAACATAAAACTACTATGCAATTTGTAGAAATTTTATGTGGGTTCTATGACAGAATCATTGATGCTGAAATGGGTGCCATCAGTGAGATTACTGGACGTATTAAAGAATACGAGGGACAACAAAATTATTCACTTTGCCTTAATAAATTAAATATGGAACTTACTAATTTGGAAACAAATTAGAGGAAAAAGAAAAAAAATTCTTAGGGATGTTTTGGATTATGAACAAGGGGATCCGTTCTCCAAAAGTAAGGAAAAACATGTTAGGTTTACTAATAAGTATTCCACTAGTAGAAAACATCCAAGGTCCATTCTTAAGAGGTCTGGGGTAGTTGACACTTCAAGTGAGGATTCTTCCTCGGGGCTGGATAATGATACCCTTTCTTCTATAGGCTCACCAGCACAAACGTAGGAATTCAAACAATTCTATGCAGTTAAACCTAGGAGGAGGAAAGGGGGTAGGAAGCATAGGAAATATAGAGGACATAGCGGGTCTGTTTCGCAAATTTGTACAGAAGTAAAGAATGATAATGTCCTAAATATTTCTTCCTATCCTCTTCTCCTTTTCAGAGAGGAGAATTTTGAATAAAGGTTTAACATATATTCCTAGGTTTTTTGTGCCTGAAAAATCTTTTGCAAAAGTTGTTGATTTTTGTCGAACACTTAACTTGAGATTATTTTTTCAATCAAACGAAGAATCATGTGATGATGACCAATTTAGACACCATAAATTCTCTTTTGTACCACCCATGAATCACAATGTGTTATTACTTCAAAATTCCACTTTAAAGGACCTGCATTTTCAATCCAGGCCTTTTCAGGCTAAGTCCAGTAATGTAACAACACAGGAAATGGCAATCATTTCTAAGTTGGCTGAAAACCATAACACTGTGATCCTAAAGGCGGACAAAGGAGGAGCTGTGGTTGTATAAAATTGGGATCAATATAATTTGGAAACCAATAAGAAATTGGTTGACCATAGGTACTATTTACAACTTGACTATAATCCCACTAAGCTTTTTCAAAAACAAATTGATGACTTCCTCTCTTTAGCTGTGGAAGAAGGTATCATTACTGACAGGACAAAAAAACAACTTACAGTTTTGGACCCCAGGAACCAATATATCTATTTCCTGCCATAAATTCACAAAAATCTATATCATCCCCCTGGGAGACCGATTGTTTCCGGGAGAGGTTCTTTGACTGAGCCTCTGTCACAATATTTGACTAAATATCTGAAACCCCTGCTTGTGTGGGTTAGGTCCAGACTAAAGGATACCACTGAATTTTTACAGGTCATCTCTGAAATGCAACTTGAACCTGGTTGGTGGCTTTGTACATTGGATGTCAAAGTTCTTTATACGAATGTTCCACATTGGGCTGGCCTTAAAGCCCTTGAATACTGGCTGTATAGGGCAGGACTTTACCGACCAGGTTTTATTACTTTCCTTCTTGGTTTGGTTGAGTATACACTAACTAAAAATGTTTTTTTTTTTTTTCTATCGTGAGGCATGCTTTTTACAGATTAAAGGGACAGCGATGGGTGCCTCTTTTGCCCCCATATATGTGGATATTTTTATGGCATATATTGAAGAACAAATATTGTATGATCAATCCCATAATCTGTATATTGATCAGATGGAAGAGATACCTGGATGATTGCTGGATGGTTTGGAGGTCAGTTGAGGAATACCTTGGGGAATTTGTTGGATATCTCAATGAAAACAAGTGGGGGATCGAATTTATGGTCAATTGCAAACAGGATAGGATCACTTTTCTGGATGTAATGGTCCATCAGGGCCCCAGATAATACCCTCACTACTGAAGTATATAGAAAATTCCCTGAGTATAACTCTCTGCTCCATGCCTCCAGCTATCATCCTCTTCATATATGCAAGAATATCCCTAAATCCCAGTATAGGAGGGTAAAATGCCGAGGATTCATATTTACATTTCAGAGATGACCTTACTAATAGGTTTAAGAAAAGGGGTTATTAAACTGGACACATTACACAAGCACAGAACGTGGTTAATGAGATGAACAGGGATGAACTCTTAAAATATAGAGAGAAAAAATTTGAAACCACAGGGAAACTTAAGGTTTGTGATGACATATGGGTGGAACACAGGGGTACTTATTGACAGTGTATGCCAGAACTGGAATATTCTTATGACAGAAAATAGATCATCGGGATTCCTTGGGGATAGGTGCTTCTTCTCATTTAGAAATGGGAGTAATTTAGCATCATATTTTAAGTGCTGCGGTAGCGTTGTCGCCTCACAGCAAGACGTTGTCCTGTTCATTTCTCAGCTAGAGCATCTTCTGTGTGGAGACATGCGTGAATGGGCGTACCTTCGTTGAAGGTTGTGCATCAGGGCCGGCAACTCGGCACGTAAAAATCAACTGCCAATCATTAGCAGACCGGAGTTCCGCTGTGGCGACCCCTAACCGGGAAAAGCCGAAAGACGCAACATAAACAGAGTAACCCCAAATTAAGGGACAAAAGGCAAAGTACAACTGAAGTACAATTGAAGGACTTATTGCTACAGGGAGCCATCCATGTGGGCATTGTTGCAGAATGCTGAAACCCACTACTTTTAGTAGTAAGAATACTAGCACAGTATTTGAGATCCCTTTTTTCGCTAATTGTAGTTCACAATGGGTTGTTTATTTAGCAACTTTTCAATGTTCAGCCTTTTATGTTGGACAAACATCCAGGGCTGTGAGACATAGAATATCTGAGCATATGAGTGAAATTAGGAATCAGTGTGACACTAATGCTCTTTTTAAACACACTTCAACCCATAAGACAGCATGTTTTCAATTTACAATTATAGACAAAATCATTGGCTTGCAACAAAACAAATCTGGTTGGCATGAATTGCTCAATGTTAAGGAGAAAAAATGGATAATTAAATTAGGAGGGCTTTTTACACCAGGGTTAAATGAACATCTGTGATTGGCTTCTGGACTGATGACATAGTATAAATAGGGTGTATTTTTCTTTGCATTTTCACACTGATGAAGGCTTAATAATATACAAGCCGAAACCGGTCTGTTTGTTTGTTACACTGCATTTATGTAATTGACTGTTATTCTTTCTCCACCGTCTGCTGGTCATAGTTTTGGTGTGCAACCAAGCATACCTCCTCATCACAAATGTTGTTGCCTTTCTAAAAATAGTAAATGTCCTTTATAATTCACTTTTTAAAGCATGTTTAAACATTTGAGAAACACTAGAGACAATAACTTTGACACAGACATTTTGTTCATCGGGTAACAATGCAGCAAACTTGTCTACACTATACATACACTTCAACACAAACTTCCACATAAACACTGGCAAGTTAAACATTTTAAAGGCTACCATGCTGGACTAGGCCAGCTTATTTTCCCTGAGATTCTATCAACTTTCCTAGCTTATTGGAAGGAAAAGGGCTTGATGAAGACTGTCCTTCTGTTGAAAGACACCTCTGAGGACACAACAGCAGCAGATCCACAGACAACGGGGCTTGGAGATCAAGCATGGCTGCGTATACCTAAATTTCTTAAATACTTTTTTTTAGACAAAAACTCATTCAATTGAGAAGAACTGAAAGCTTTCTTAAAAACATCATGCTGGGATTAATGGAAGGAAGGTCACCAAGTCCAGATCCTCATCCTCCAAAAGATCATATACTCTGGCTACTCCAGAGGTCAGCAAAGACTGCTCGCAATTGAATACATCCCTAAATCTAGCCAGCATTTGGGGAAAAGAAAAAACATCTGTTTCGGTTTCTGCACTTGTTCTACTTCAGATAAAGGTTCATAGGCTGGTACTAGGCTATCGGCTCTAGGGCCTATACAAGCCTAGCCATAACAATTCCCTGGATATTTCTTCCCACAATATTTACTTCTCTGGACCCCTGTCTAGCAGGGTGATTGACATGATCCCCGGGGTGAATTTCCTATAGGTTCACAGGCTGGTACTAGGCTATCTGCCCTAGGGCCTATACAAGCCTAGCCATAACAATTCCCTGGATATTTCTTCCCACAATATTTACGACCGATTAGGCTCTGACATTTTTTAAGTGTCAGACTCTGAGCACCTTTCAAAATCTGGATTCCTGGTTGAACAGAGGTGTGAGCACTGGCATTACTCCTAACCTGGGCTTGCACACTGTAACGGGGTATGGCTGAACAATGGATCTAGCCAAAGCCAACACAGATGAAAAAACAGTCAGAGACTGCTGCCCTATCTTGATGGATCTTCTGTCTTTTTTTTTGTATGCATCTCACCAGGGAAGGCATATAAAAGCTGGCTACAGATTTTGCACCCTCAACTTCCCCTGTACCTAAAGAGTTTGGATCTCCTGTACCTGAACCAGCTGCTGGTACAACCCCAGAGAACAAGTCTGAAACATGTCATGCAAAGTTGTGCACCACACCAGAGGACCTGAAGGCAAAAGGTGAATGGTCCAATATCCTGCTTAAGGCTACTGCAGTCACAAGCCATATGCTGAGGCATATTTTTTGACTTGCATCTGAGTCTTTTAGGTCCACAATGGGTAGACGGTCGAGGAGTGAGCACTGTATCTTAGTTCAAGTCAAGGGACAAGAAATTAGTCAGTTCAATAACTAACACTGGCTGCACAGTAAGCCCAGTAAAAAGATGGGCAAATCCCATTATACTCTCTCTAAGTAGCAATCTAAAGAGAATTTCTACAGTGATCCTATTCTGAACACTGCACTGAGAAAATGACAGTATTTTCAGTGAGACAGCTCAAACCACAAAATACATGCACAAAATTTCCTAGATTTTATGAGGAGAGAAAAAAAGCTAGTTTCAGTCCAAATGAGTGGATAAAGCCTAAACCAACATTAGACAAGAAATAAATCAAAACAATGAAAAATTTGTGTAAAAAATGTTTGACATAAAAAATGGCACAAAAAGCGATCTGAAGTCTATTTTTGCAGGAGTTACTATTTTAAAGACTGCACTGAATAAAATAACAGATTTACTAACAGTTCCAAACACAAAATACTTGCACAAAAGTTCCACAATTTTGTAAAAAAATAAATAAATAAACGGAAGCTTCAGTCAAAATGAACGGATACAACACTAGACAAGACATAAATCAAACTGATAAAAAAGTCTCGTCAGAAATGTTTAACATACAAAATGGTGCCAAAATAGTGATTTAAATGAAAAAAAGTGTTTAAAATGCTGTAATGCTGCTCAATATCCTCAAATAATCATAATGCAAAGAAAAAAAAATGCAATATCAGCATTTTTTTCTGTCAACCTTCCAAATTAAACTTTTTTTCAACAGGCCATCACAAGCATATACAAAATCTCTAGTCAGGAAAAACAGTCAAAGCAGCAGAACACACTACTCAAGCACTGACAGAAAAAGAGTGAGAAAAAAAAGGGGGGGGGGATTTTTTAACCTGATGTCAGCAGCTGAAATATCAAGAGAAAGGAGCAGATTTCTTGGAGATCCTTCTCTTACTGCTGTAGCACTAGAAAAATGAAGGCATCTTGTCTGTGGGTCCAAAAGGCAGCCCAAGTACTCTTAGATGAACGGTCCATCACACCCACAGTAGAGGTGGGAAAATAATGGATTTTTGAAAAACAGCTGAGCCACGGCTGAAGCCAAGGGCCTGGCGTGGCTCTTTGAGCCCATTAACAGCTAATCTGAGCTCAAAGTGGAAAGTAAAGCAGCAGCAGCACTGTGCAGCGCACACATCACACAGACACACCCTCTCTTATGCTCTTTAGCCCTTAGAAAGCACCTTGACAGTTACATTCACAGAAAACATTCCTACCCACCCACCTCTCCTCGCCCACATAACAGATTGCTTGTTTGAAAGTAAAGAAAGGGAAAGACAGGAATCATGTATTAACTTGTTGCTCACATACACATACACTACCCGCTGTGCCACCCTGACATGCTACATGTCACTGCTCATTCAAAGTGATAATGAGAATTCCCCTCAGTTTTGATGCACAGCGTACTTTAACCCGAAAGGTGGCTACCTTTTTTGTACCACTGGCATCAGCTGGTGAAGAACGTGAACATGGCTAGTCGACTTCTTAGTTCAAGAAGCAGACCCAAAGCCAAAAAATAACAGGGACAGAAAGGGCCAAAACCAGGGACAGAGTTACACTTACAAAACTGCTAGAATATCATATTTTGCATTAACATGCAGCTTTTTAAGGTTATGAAGTATAAAATTCCAATATTTTAGTGACTGCAATCGTAAACAATTTACCAGAAGAAAAGACAATTTTATGAGGAAGAGAAGAAAATAAAGGCAAAAATCAATTTTCATCCGGGGCATTTCTCCCCGGGCCTCCACCGAAAATTGGCTTTGTTCCAAGTAGGACTTTCCTGGTTAACAAATGTTAAATAAATAATAAAAAAAAAAATCTACATAAAGACATTTCACCTACACCAAGCCAATGCAATAACCATTTGTTTTTCACACAGATTACAGTCTCCTCCCCATCACAGAAATAATGATCAATGTTACAGTGATTGGGGGTTGTTAATACTGAATAATGAGCAAAACTAGAGAAAAAAAATTTAAAAATGAACACTTCCTTTCTACACATAGCTCACAACCTTCAGTATCCACAAAGTAGAACACTAACTCGCACAACAAAGAACAACAAATGTGGAATACTTCAAATCACTTCCACTGAAACTCTGCATATTTGAAACTCAGGACATACCTAAGTGCAAAAACAAAGGGTGACCCAGGCCATTCCCCAATTCACACAGGCTCTTTTCTGCAGCGATCAAATGTGAGTGGACACATTCCTCATTATCTCCCTAAAGAACCAGCACAGAAACCATCCACAAATGTCTGCAATTTGTTTTTTGAAAAATGTTCCAATTGCAAGAGAACACATAATCCATGGCTAAAAACAAATCACCATCCCTCTTTTTTTTTTTCTTTTTTTTTTTTTAAGGCATGCTGTCTGGCTACTTGCTTTATCTTTGCAGTACATCACTAGAACCTCCTCCCATCAAACTCTTAGCTCACCACAGAGCTTCCTGATATCACTGAACCTAACGGCAAGTATGACAGTTAGAAGGTCCAGTCTTAACTGACACTGCTAAAAAAATAAGTAAATAAATAAACCAGAAGTGAAATGGCTTGGCTCATTAGCTGACAGGAACAAGAATGAGACGGGCTTGTACTCAGGCTCAAGCTTAGCTCAAGTCAGCGCCAGCTCGTCCACCTGTAACCCACAGACAAGCAAAGGGAGGAGCTGTGAGCTTTGGTAGACTGCTGAAGATAGGACAGCAGGGCATTACTACCCATATGCCAAGTAAGGCAGTCTGGTTGTTGATTACAAATTACAAACTACTTACTCTATGTTCTGCAGTGGGACTGATAACAATAGGCTTATTGTTGACTGAGCAAAAAAACAATGTCATGATTTTCACAGCAAGCCAGAAGTTACATAACCTCCCTCTAACAATTCAAGATAATCATGGCAAAGTACTCTACAACAGTAAGGAACAAATGTATGTGGGATTAATAATAGATCCTTCTCTTACCTTCAAGCACAAAAGATATGGTATTTAACAAAACCCTCAAATCAGCGCAACCTATGTCCTTATGCTCTCACCAGATGCACATCAGGCACTGGCCAGACATGTACTTATTCCAAAACCAGAACGTGGCCTCCTACTACTAACCTTACATTCCAATTGTTACACTCAAACTGCAGACTGCTATTAACAAGACATGCAGATTTGTGTTTCTCTCAAATTCTTACAGTCACCACTGTGAAGTACTTAAACTTTAAATGACTACTCAACAGCTGATGCTCTCTCATTTTACATCTTAAAACTGGACCACTGTCCTCCATTAAAACAGAAAACGTAAATGAGGCAGCAAACACCATTAAATATTTTCCTTAAGGGTGTATCTCTCCTCTCTCTCGCCAAACCCAGTTTGAAAATCTCTACTGGTGAAACAGCCTTCTCAACAGCTATTTGGGATGGACTCCCTCCAGATGTCAAACAAAACAGTGCAGCTCTTCAAAGCAAAACTAAAGGAACAACTTGCAAATGATGCAGTCTGCTCCTACTTTTGACAAAGGTTAAATCAGATATATCTGAATGCCCCTTCCAAGAGCCACCACCTACATACATATTATCTGCTTGTTGTCAGGTATAGATATTCGCTACAAGTTATTCACTGTCTTCTTCATTGCTTTTCCCAGGATTGCATATAATACTATCATGTAAGGGATCTTAAATTTCCTGTATATACCCCTAAGCAAATGTACAAACGTCTATTTTTCACATGACCAGGGGTCATTGTTGAAAAGGTCCGACAACCCCCCAACTCACCTGGTTATCAAAATGCAATAAAGAATGCTTAGTGACTTGAGAAGCAGAAGTAACAAGTGTATTCAGAAGATTTTTCCTCAGAAGAGGGAAAAGTAATGTTCTTCATTCTCAAATAAAGCAATCAGAAACTTTAATGTGAGTTTGGCAATTAAGAATTTTATGTGTGGAGTAAGTACTGTACACTTCTTTCCCAAACCTGTCAAAACCTTTTGCATCCTTATCAGAATGGATGGATTAGCATGTACGTTTGGCTACAGCAGCATCTGCCAAGGAAATCACTGCAGGGTCAGATGTTGGATTAAAAAAATAAAAGAAAAACAAAATGGAGGAATTGAGAGGCTGTAGGCTGGCTGTCATTATTAAAGCCTGTAGCATGCCTAACTTCCAAAGTTAGAAGAATAAGAGGATGAGAAGTAAGATAAAAAAAAAATCCAGATGTAATAAATCATAATTTGTTTTGAAAGATACTGGTATGTCATACTCCCACTGAAACAACTGGTTTATCCTAGATATAGTTTCTGAAAAAGAGCAGTCTTCCAAGGAAAAGCATTAAACACCTTCCTTTGAATCAGAATCAGTCTCCTGAAGAGGAAAAACAGAAGCTGTTCTTTCACAATCATTTTCCTGTCATTCACACTGGGGAAAAAAGTTGTGTTCTTACCATAATGTTCAGTGTGTATTGCCTATTTTTATTCTTCATTAATCTGTGGGTCTCAGTTCCAACCCTCGGAACCTACTCGGCCGTTTCACTAGCTTGAGATTTGAAGCTTGAGCTCCTCCTCCCTACCCATAATGCCTCTTTCCCCCCAAGAACCTCAGATCGAGTTTGTTGCAGCTATTGATCTGCTGTCCATCAAAAACAAGTATCTATCACAGAGAAAAAATAGTGTAACGGAATCAAACAGGAACTATGGTTCCTATGAACATCCCCATCAGGTATCCAGAAGTTTTGGACTGGGGGAAGGAGGGGGTAAGGTTAATGAAGAATGAAAACAGACAACACAAATGGAACATTATAAGAACATAACTTCTTTACCTGATGTTGTCATTCTCATTCATTCATTAACCTGTGGGACAGAGTCCCCAGCTACAGAAACCCAGGGTAGCCATCATGGAAGGATATTCTGTAGCACAGCAGAGCCAACGGCACTTCTACTCCTGGAAATGTCCAGCTTATAATGAATAATAAACGTATGCGGATCAGACCAAGTAGCAGCTGCATAAATGTCATCAAGATACTCTTGACCAAAAGGCTTGGGAAGTTGCTCTAGACCTTATTGAGTGAGCTTTAATCTGACCAGACAAAGGATGTTCCTTGAAGAATAAAGAAACTACAGTATTTTAACCATATAGCCAAACAGGTCTCGGTAACTGCTTACCTCTTTTATTGTCTGAAAAAGATGTGAAAAATTTTTCACATTCCTGAAAGCTTTTGTTCTGTCTAGGTAAAAACACACTTGTCCATGAACATCAAGTAAATAAAGACTATATTCCCCCTTATATTGGAAGTTAGGAAAGAAAACAGGGAGGTTAACAGATTGGTTAATATTACCCTCTGTAGAAACTTTAGGTAAGAAGGAAGGGTTGGTGTGCAAGGCTACTCCACCTTTGTGAAACATTAAATAAGGAAACTTGGATGAAAGGGCCTGAAGTTCAAATTCTTCTTGCCAAAGTAATAGTGAACAGGAAAAATATCTTACATGAGAGAAGCTTTAGATCTACTGTGGCTGCCAGTTCGAAAGAGGGACGAATCAGCGCTTGCAACGTAAAGGACAAATCCCAAGGGGGAGTTGGATCTTTAACTGGAGGAAGAAGGAAAGAAGGTGTCCCTACGAAACGCTTTACAGGAGTTTAGATGAGGCTAATGATGCAGAGTCTTCTCCCACATGAAAATTGGAAACTGCAGCTAAATGAACTTTGACGGTGGAATACCTAGCTCTATCATTAAATAGAGAAGCCAAAAAATCAAATATCACAGACACAGGGGCTATAAAAGGGTCCGTCTCTGTAGCACCCATATGGAAAATCATTTCCACTTACACTTACAAATCTTCCTGGTGGAGGGTTTATGGGCCAAAATCAAAACCATCTTGACAGAAGATGAAAACCTGGGATGTCTGGCCATCATCGAAATTAAAGAAACCATGCGGTTAGTTTCAAGCCTTGATGATATGGGAGAGGGCTGCCCCAAAGGATGAGGAAGAAGATCTGTACCTGGATCTAAGGTCATCGGTGGGCTAATTAGACAAGATCAAAAATAGATGAACCAGACTTGCCGAGGCCAAAAGGGAGTAATGAGGACTACACCTTCCTTTTCACCTGGATGCTTCTTGCAAGAACTTGGGAATTAGTGGCAACGGGCAAAAAGCATACAGTAAACCAGGAGGCCAAGCATGAACAAAAGCTTCCCTTGGAGACTGTCCCTGAGGAGGGATCAAGGCAAAGTACCCGCTGCATTTGTTGTTGACAGGGGAGGCAAAAAGGCTGCAGCAGGGTTAACCCCATTATTTGGAAGATCATATCTGCTGTGGATTGGTTCAGAGGCCACTCGAGAGGCATCAGCAGAACTTGACTGAGCTTGTCCCCTAGAATGCTGGACTCTCCCGGAATGTGCGTTGCTATCAGAAAGTGGTAGGTAGAGATCACCCATTGCCACACTCTCATAGCTTCTCGACACAAAGGGCAAAAAGTACAGTTTTGTACCTACCATAAATGTAGATGTTAGAGTGTATACACTGCTGCAGTCATTACACTTGGGTTATCCTGCCGTCAGGCGGTCCCCCAGTCGGCCTGAGTTCCAAAGTCTTGGTCCGGCGTCGGTTGCTGTCACCTCCTCCCTGATGTCAGTGCGACAGGGGTATACAAGATGAAGCAGACACCATTTTCTTCAGTTTTTCTTGCCCCAGATGTCAGGTGTCCCCAAATAGGTAGGCAATTCAAATTGCTAATAAAACATACATAAGAAAAGCAAACAATTTTTAGCTACCAGCAAATACTCCCCATAGGTAGCAAGGGTAGAAGACATGGGTACGTACCAGCAAGTAAGAGGGGAAGGAGGGAGGGTAACCTGGACTGCAGCAGTGTATACACTCGAACATCTACATTTATGGTAGGTATAAAACTGTACTATGTTCATCGTGTTACACTGCTGCAGTCATTACACTTGGGTAGAATCCCAAAGCTGAGGTAGGGTGGCTGGTTCTATAAGGAATTTGGGGTGGCTATAAGGCCCTGCAGCACTGCAGTGGCAAAGCCAGCTCTAGATTTAGAGTATAGAGGCAGATGGTAATGCTTGGTGAAGGTATGTACAGAAATTCAAGTTGCTGCTTCCAAAATATCCTTGGTAGGTACTCCTCTGAGGTAGGCAGTTGAAGTGACTGTTGCCCTGGTGGAGTGAGCTCTAATGCTGCTAGGTACAAGGTTTCCCATGGTGTGTACAGCAGAAACATATACAATGTCCTATCCATTTTGAAATACTCTGTTTTGTTTTGAAATGGCTTTTCCCTGTGCTCCTGCAGCATATGCTACCAATAATTGCTCAGATTTTCTGAAAGCTTTGGTTTTGTCCAAGTAGAAGCATAACTGCCTGTGAATGTCCAAATAATGCAGTAGTCTCTCCCCTTTATTCTGTGGTAAAGAAACCCTGTCCTGGTGGAAAATGAGGAAAGGTTCCACTGCCATTAGTGCCTGTAATTCTGAAACACTTCGTGCTGTTATTGCCAGGAGAAGGGCAGTTTTCCAAAAGATATATTTTAATTCTGCTGTGTTAGATGGCTCAAAAGGAGGTAAAGTTAATTTTTCCAAAACAAAGTTGAGGTCCCAAGTTGGAGTATGTGCTCTATGGGGCGGTCTTATTGTTTTTAGCCCCTCTGAGGTACTGTCTTAGCAAAGGATTAGAGAAAATTGGTGGATCCGTGTTGTAATGGGCAGAGATGGCAGAGGCATGGATCTTGATGGATGAGAAGGAGAGGCCTTTGTCCAGCATCTCAGTTAAATCTTGTAGTATCTGAGGAATGTTTGGGACAAGAGAGTCAAGGCTGTGAGCTTGGTTCCAGCCACAGAATCTCTTCCATTTATCCGAATAGGCTTTCCTGGTACTAGGCCTTCTGTCCTCCAGAATGACATCCATAACAGCTCTGGAGAGAAGCATTGCTTGCTTGACTAAGGACTCTTCTATGCAGCTAGGTTTAAGGTCTTTAGCTGGCTGTGTAGTATCGGATTGTTGTGCTGAGTCAGCAGATGTGGGATTTGAGGCAAAATCCAGGGTGGTCCTTGTGCTAAGTTCTTTAAGACTGGGTACCAGTGCTGGCATGGCCAGTCTCGTGCAATCAGGATCATCTTTAGCTCTTCTTGCCTGGCTTTTATGATTACCTTTGGTAGGAGAGGTAGTGGTGGGAAAGCATATTCTTGTAGGTTTTTCCAGCTGAATGAGAGGGCATCCACTTTCCATGCTTGTGGATGGTAACTCCTTGTGCAGAATTTCTGTAGCTGGCAGTTCATTGGGGATGCAAACAGATCTATGTCCGGGCTTCGTGGGGATCCATGATGTTTCTGCTTAAGTCATCTGCCAGTGTGTTTTTCTTTCCTGGCAGGAATTGTGCTTGCAGATGAACTTGACAGTTTGCAGCTGTGTTCCACAAGGTCATGGCTTGTCTGCAGAGGGGGTAGGAGTGAGTGCCCCCTTGCTTGTTTATGTACCACAAAACTGTGGTGTTGTCCATCTTTAGTAGTAGTTGTCCTGGATGCAACAGGTCCTTGAAAGCTATAATGGCATTTTGTACAGCTAGCATCTCTTTTTGATTGATGTGAAGATGCCTTTGTTCTGCGGGCCACTTGCACTGAATACATTTCCTGCCATGTGTGCTCCCCAGGAGTAATCCGATGCATCTGTTGTCAGTGTTTGCCTGGCTGTGGGTTGAGTAAAAGGCTGTCCCTTGTTAAGGTGACAAGCTTGAGCCCACCACTGAAACTCCTGTTGAAGGCAAGGAATTAGTGGTATAACTGTTTCCAAACTTTGACAGTGTTGAGACCATACATTCTTTAGGTACCATTGTAGTTTCCTCATATGCAGTCTGGCATATGGAATTAGTAGTATGCAAGATGCCATGTAACCCAAGGCCTGCAGAATTTTTCTTGCAGGGAGTTGGGTCTTCGTTGCCATCAATTGAAAGTATTGAGTCAGTTGTCCTTGCTTGTCTGGCGTGAGATAAGCCATCTGGGCCGTTGTGTTCAAGCTGGCACCCAGGAATATTATCTCTTGTGAGGGCACTAGTTTTGATTTCTTTTCATTTACTGTGTACCGCAGGCAACTTAACTTTTTTACAAACGCCAGATGCTTTAGAAGAATGTCCTTGCTCTCTGCTTGAATCAGGCAGTCATCCAGGTACGGATAAATTTGAATTCCTTTCTGTCTGCAAAATGCAATTACTGGTGCCAGGCACTTTGTGAAGACCCTGGGCGCAGTAGATGAGCCAAAGGGCAGTGCAGAGAATTGATACTGCATTGAACCAGCTATGTATCTGAGGTATCTTCTGCAGTTTTGTCTGATAGGGACATGCAGGTATGCCTCCTTGAGGTCAAAGGTCACGAGCCAAGCTTTCTTGCCCAGCATGGGAAGAAGCTGCTGTAGTGTCAACATTTTGAATTTTGGAACATCCAGGTAAGTGTTTAGAGATGAAAGATCCAGAATGGGCCTCCAGGATTTGTCCTTTCTGGGAACCAGAAAGAGTCTTGAGTAAAATCCTTGTCCTTGCTCCTGTGGTGGTACCTTTTGAATAGCTCTCATATCCATGAGAGCTGTAATTTGTTTTTGAGCCTCTGCCCATTGATTTGGTGACAGATTTGGCATTCCTTTTAACCTTGGCAGAGTGTGAAAGAGGAACCTGTAACCTTGAGGAACCCATTTGTCCTTGGTGATCAGAGGCTGGCATAATGGTTGAAGTGTTTACCTTACAGACACAGGGTGCAGGGATATGATTCTCACATAGGGTAATTGGCTAGGTTTAAATTGGCTCCCAAGGGCAGTTAGCCTAGTACTAATCTATGAACCTATATGCCAGTTGTGATAAAAAAGTGCCAGGTTTTCCTCCCAAGGGGGCTGCCAAGACAGAGTTGTTTGGCAGCTGTAGTGGGAAGTCATTGGGACTTGCTTTTTATATGGTTGGGGCCTGCCTTCCCCTGCTTTCTGGCCTGATGCAACCCATTGTTGAGGCCTGTAAGGACCTTGCGGTTGACCTCTACCACTTGGACGTCTGTATCTGCCCGTTTGAGGTCTGTCTGCAACTGGAAAGGACCAAATTCTTAGTTGGCCAATTTCTGCTAAATCTAGGAGGCTGAACCTGTAAGAAATCCTTCACCGTTAGCATAGATTTTGCCTTATCCTCCATTTTCTTTAATACCTTTTCTGCCTTAACTCCAAATAACTCATCCTGCTACAAAGGTGCATCCAATAATTTTGCTTTTACATGATCTGGTAATGTATGTTCTTTTAACCAAGCATGTCTTCTAATGGCGGAGCCTGTAACTGCTGCTCTACAGGAGGCCTCTAAAGAATCAAAACCACATTGCAAAGTATGTTTTCCCACTTGTTCAGATGCATGCAATAAATCCTGCATTTCTTTAAAATTAGGAGGATCTGAATCTGGAAGCATTTTTTGTTTCAACTGAGACATCAAAAATTGCTGATATTTTAGCATGTGAAACTGGCAATTTAAGGCTCTCATTGCTAAGTTTGCAGACGTATATACTTTCTTTCCACATCTGTCTAATGCTCTGGAATCTCTGTCAAAGGGAACTGGATTCTTGGCCGATGAGGCCTTAACCCCTTTGGGTCCCTGAGAAATAGTTTCATGGTCAGCAACAGGGATTTTATACAGACATTTGTGAGTCAGGGACTCTGTACTATCTGTCAGGTTTAACAGGGGCTGGAGGTAAGGAATCAGGATTTAAGATGGATTCAGTATACACATCATCCACAATATCTAACACTGGCAGAATAGCAAGGAGTCTATGTTGAGGTAATAAAAGGAAGTCTCTGAGCCTTTTCTTGGATTCTGAGTAATCCTGGCCTTCCCAATGGAAATGCTCCCTCATGGTATGCAAGGTTTCCCCAAAGGAGTAGTCCTCAAGCAAAGAGGCTGATGGAATTGACTCCTCAGCATCAGAATCCTCATAAGGAGGTAAAGAGTATCCTAGGTCTGAGGATGAATCTGAAGAGATGGGACAGCTGGTCGGATGAGTGATAGTCTGCATCCTGTCTAGGCCTTTTATCAGGAGGGGGATGGGACCCCCTGATCAGAGTGACTAGGTCTTCGGCCATTTTGAGCATTTGTTTCTTAGGCATGTGCGGGTAAGCTCAGCTACTCCGGATCCCTCTGAGGGGTTAGTTTCGGTAGGCTGAATAATTTGTGCGTCCGAAGGCCCAGCCATCTCCGCGTGGGAGTCAGAGGCGGCCTGTGGTTCTACAGAAGCGGTCATCAGGGGTTGCGAAGGTGCCTCGCTGAAAACCGGAGAACCGGCGACTGACCTAGAAGAGGATTTGTCTGTTTAGGGCCTCGGATGCCTATCCTTGTCTTTGCGCTTTTTACGTATTCCAGTCGTTGGAAGTTCCGATGGCATGGTATAACTGAATTTTCTACCAAAATAATGTAGGGCAAAATCAAACAGACGTTTAATAGTGCGCTTGTTAAACCTAGCACAAAACCGACAACCAGTGACGTCGTGGTCTGGGCCTAGGCATGGGATACAATAAGAATGGAAATCCTTATGAGGTATTTGCTTCCCACAAGAACTGCAGTTATTAAATTTTACTGACATCGGTCTGAGGCAAGAAAAAGTTTCCCCAACGGGGTACTTAGCTTTGTACTGAAGAAAATGGTGTCGGCTGCATCTTATATACCCCTATCGCACTGACGTCAGGGAGGAGACGACAGCAACTGACGCCGGACAAAGACTTTGGAACTCAGGCCGACTGGGGGACCACCTGATGGCAGGATAACCCAAGTGTAATGACTGCAGCAGTGTAACACGATGAACATCCTGGATCCTCCCTGTCTGATGACGTACCAGACTGGTGACATATTGTCCGTCTGTACTGCAACAGTCCCTAGAGGAAGAAAGCTGTGTAGCTCTTACAACCCCAAAAGAACTGCTCTCATCTTTAAGACATTGATATGCAAGTTGGTCTCGTCCACGTGCCTTGAAGTCTCCGACCCAGATAATGTCCTCCACCCTTTCTGGGAGGCATCCATGGTCAACGTGTCGTTTGGAGGAGGAAAAAAGTACAGTTGTGTACCTACCATAAATGTAGATGTTCGAGTGTATTCGCTGTTGCAGTCATTACAATTGAGTTATCCTGCTGGCAGGCTACCCGCAGTCGGGCCGAGTTCCAAAGTCTAGGTCCGGCGTCGGTTGCTGTCACCTCCTCACTGACGTCAGTGCGCCAGGGGTATAAAAGATGCAACTGATGCCATTTTCTTCAGTTTTTCTTGCCCCAGATGTCAGGTGCCCCTAAAAAGGTAGGCTAAATTATGCCAATAAGCATGCATACACAAAAAACAACTTTTCCTTCATCTACAAATAAATACACCACATAGGTTGTATAGAATACAGAAGTACAGATAAGTCTCAGCAAGGAAAAGGGGGAAGGTGGGAGGGTAACCTGGACTGCAACAGTGAATAAACTCAAACATCTACATTTATGGTAGGTACACAAATGTACTAGGTTCATCATGTTTCACTGTTGCAGTCATTACAATTGGGTTGAATCCCAAAGCTAAGGTTGGGAGGCTGGTGCTAAATAGGATTAGGAGAGGCTATCAGGCCCTGCAGAACTACAGTGGCAAAGCCTGCCCTGGATTTAGACTAGAAAGGTAAGAGATAGTGCTTTGTAAAAGTATGCACTAAAGTCCAAGTTGCAGCCTCTAAGATGTCTTTGGTAAGGCTGCTGAAGTGGCTGCTGCTCTGGGTTGAATGTGGCCTAATGCCCTTAGGCACTGATTTGCCATGCTGTGAATAGCAGAAACGAATGCAGTGGCCTATCCACTTTGAAATAGGCTGCTTTGAGATAGGCTTTCCTTGTGATCCTGCAGCATATGCCTCTAGAAGTTGTTCAGTCTTTCTGAAAGCTTTGGTTCTGTCCAAGTAGAAGCATAGCTGCCTGTGAATGTCCAAAGAATGCAGAAGTCTCTCACCCTTACTCTGTGGGTTTGGGTAAAAGGTAGGCAAATGAATTGTTTGGTTAAGGGCCACACTGGACACTACCTTAGGCATAACTGTAGAGTTTTTCCTCAGAGAAACCCTGTCAGGATGGAAAATGATAAAAGGTTCCACAGCCATGAGTGCCTGTAACTCTGAGACTCGTCTAGCAGAGGTTATTTCTAGGAGCAAAGCTGTTTTCCAGGATAAGAATTTTATATCAACTGCAGAGGCTGGCTCAAACGGAGGCAGTGTGAGTTTTTCCAAGACATAGTTGAGGTACTATGCAGGTATTGGTGCTCTCCTTGGAGGTCTTATGTTTTTGGCCCCTCTGAGGTACTGCCTTAATAATGGATGAGAAAAAAAATAGATGGTTCTGTATTGTAATGAGCTGAAATGGCAGAGGAATGAATTTTAATTGATGAAAAGGAAAGGCCTTTATCCAGCATCTTAGTTAAGTATTGCAAAATCTGAGGAATATTTGGAACAATCGTGTCAATACCTTGTACCTGGTTCCAAGCACATAATCTCTTCCATTTTTCTGCATAAGATTTTCTGGTTCTAGTCCTCCTGGCCTCCAAAATAACATCCATCACTGCTTTAGAGAGAGGTGTGTCTTAAATAAATACATTATCCGCCATGCTGCCAGGTTTAAGGTCCTGAGTTGGCTATGCAGTATCTGACTGTCTTGTTGGGTCAATAAGTGAGGAATATGAGGTAATGTCCGGGCTGGGCATTGAGACAAACTCTTTAGGATTGGGTACCAATGCTGGTGGGGCCAGTCTGGGGCAATCAGTATCATTTTTGGTTTCTCTTGTCTGACCTTGAGGAGTACCTTGGGGAGGAGAGGCCGAGGAGGAAAGGCATATACAGTTAGGTTTTTCCAGCTGAAAGATAGAGCATCCACTTTCCATGCTTGCTTGTGATAAGTCCTTATGCAGAATCTCTGTAGTTGGCAGTTGTGAGGGGAGGCAAATAGGTCCATGTCCAAGCATCCCCAGTTCCTTGTCATCAAGCTGAAGACTTGTGGATCTAATTTCCACTTGTGGGGATCCATTAGGTTTCTGCTTAGTTCGTCTGCCAGAGTATTTATCCTTCCTGGCGGGAATTGTGCTTGCAGATGTACTTGGTAAGTCAATGCTGTGTCCCACAAGTTCATGGCTAGTCTGCAGAGGGGGTAGGAATGTGTGCCCCCCTGCTTATGTACCACATGACTGTAGTATTGTCCGTCTTTATCAGTAGTTGTCCTGGATGAAGTAGATCCTTGAAGGCTGTCAGGGCATTCTGAACAGCTAGCATCTCTTTTTGGTTGATATGTAGATGCATTTGACTTGCGGACCATGTGCCCTGAATACATCTTCCTGCCATATGGGCCCCCCAGGCATAATCTGATGCATCTGTTGTCAATGCTTGCCTGGCTGTGGGTAAGGTGAATGGCTGTCCCGTCTTGTGGTGACAGGCTTTTGCCCACCATCGAAACTCCTGTTGCAGGCAGGGAATGAGGGTAATTATTGTTTCCAGGCTGTGGCAATGTTGAGTCCAAACACTTTTTAGATACCACTGAAGTTTCCTCATATGCAGTCTTGCAGATGGAATTAGCAGAATGCAGGATGGCATGAAGCCCAAAGCCTGCAGAATGTTTCTTGCAGATAACTGGGTCTTTGTTGCCAACACTTTGAAATAAGTAGTCAGTTGTCTGTGTTTGTCTGGAGTGGGATAAGCCATCTGGGCAGTTGTATTTAAGCTTGCACCCAGAAATATTATCTCTTGAGAGGGTACGAGTTTTGATTACTTTTCGTTTACTGTGTACCCTAGACCTGTTAGTAATCTTTTTACAAACGCCAGATGCTGTAGTAGAATGTCCTTGTTCTCTGCTTGAATAAGGCAATCGTCCAAGTAAGGATATGTTTTGTATTCCTCTTTGTCTGCAAAATGCAATTACTGGTGCCAAGCATTTTGTGAAGACCCTGGGCGCAGTAGACAAGTCAAAGGGCAGTACAGAGAATTGGTAGTGCATTGAGCCAGGTATAAATCTGAGGTATCTTCTGCATGATTGTCTGATTGGGACATGCAGCTATGCCTCTTAAGTCTAAAGTCACAAGCCAAGCCTTCTTGCCCAGCATGGGCCGAAGCTGCTGCAGAGTTAACATTTTGAATTTTGGAATATCCAGGAATGTGTTTAGGATAGACAGGTCCAGTATTGGTCTCCAGGCTTTGTCCTTTCTGGGCACCAAGAATAGCCTCGAGTAACACACACAGCCTTGAGCTATACACATTGAGCAGAGTGGATAAGAGTTGTTGACCGCAGCTGTTAGCCGAGATATATAAGTATCCTGTTTTTTTTTCGATTATTTATACAGAGTATTGTTTTTAACAATTAATATATAGCACTTTTATTGACTGCTTTTTAGTCTTCGAGTGTATTTTATTGCTATTAACTAATCTGCACAAGTAACTGATTTGTCTGCAGTTAAAAGCATTCTGTATCTTTACAAATCTTTATCTGTTTGTGGCTTTCTCTAGTGCTACTGGCTGTAGGCTATTGTTTCAAGCTGAAGCCTCTCTTTAACTTGGCTAGATTGTGTTAATAGTCTGCTGAGTGGGGGCTGGTTCTTTTGTGTTCTTGTACAAAAAAAAGCTGTTGTTCTGGTATTTAAGCCCTAACTTTGATAGGGTTTCTGTCTATACACACTGAGCAGAGTGGATAAGAGTTGTTGACCGCAGCTGTTAGCAGAGATATATAAGTATCCTGTTTTTTTCGATTATTTATACAGATTATTGTTTTTAACAATTAATATATAGCTCTTTTAGCCTTCGAGTATATCTTATTGCTATTAACTAATCTGCACAAGTAACTGATTTGTCTGCAGTTAAAAGCATTCTGTATCTTTACAAATCTTTATCTGTTTGTGGCTTTCTCTAGTGCTACTGGCTGTAGGCTTGGTGGCTTTGCAGTAGCCTGCCCCTACTGTAAATGTGATCTGTGACATTCCTCCCAGTCTAGTGTCATTAGCTCATTCTACCTAGCACAGAGAGAACATTTGATAAGGCCTTCCGTTTCTCCCTTTTTTTTTTTTTTTAAGGGAAAAAAACTTTTTTTTTTGCCTGAACCTCCTTGTGTTCTGACTGTGCTTCTCAAACATTTTGGAAATGTAGAGTATATTTCAGAGCATTTATTATAACTGTAATTGCCTTAATATTGCTACAACTCAAGTGCTCTAGGTTGCACTGCATCTAAAGTGTTTGTGTGTTTTAACTGCTTTTCTGTATATATAGACTTCTCTGTTTCTTTAAATAAGCACTGCAAAGTTGTTTTATTGCATTCCTGTCTGTATTTCTGAGTTTTTTTGCACTTTTAAAGTTTGTTTTTGCTTAGTTTAACTGGTAGGCTACACACTCAAGTGCGCTAGCCGAATTAAAGTATTTACTGTGTTTCTGTACCTAATTTCTGCTACTTTGTAAAAAAAAAAAAAAAAAAATTCCTTGTTTCCCACCTTTACTGAACTAAAATAGTCCAGTCTTCAGGTATTGCTGATCTCTGGGCTGTGTCATAGTTCCTGTGTTGCCCATATCCTTATTTGGATAGGAGGAAGCTTCTCTGTTCACCAGTGAGAGTGGGGAGCTCTGAGCAGCCTATCTGTCCCTTGAGGAGTGGTTCCAGCCCAGTGACCTGTAGCTTATTGGCCGTTTTGGGCCATTTCCTATCTCTTTATAACCACCCTGCTTTGAAGTCAGGTTTAGCACGCTTTTGCGCTTGTAATTTAAAGTTTGTCCTGTTTGTTGCATTTACCTGTTGAGGCTACACACTCAAGTGAGCTAGCCTGTGTTACATATTTATTGCATTTTTCTGCTGTTTGCTGCAAAAAAGAAAAAAAAATTATCCTTGTTTCCCATTTTTCCTGACCTAGAGTAGTCCAAATACAGGCTTTGCTGTATTCTGGACTTTTGGAAACGTCCTGTGTTGCCCATTTCCTTTCTTGGATAAAGGGAGGCTTCTTTGTTCACCAGTGGCAGTGGGGAGCTTGGAGCAGCCTATGCATCCCTGGAGTAGTGTTTCCAGCACAAGAATCTGGTAGTCTATTGGCCGTTTTGGGCCAATTTCTAGCTCTTTCAAGTCCCCCTGTATAAAACCCACTTTGGCACGTTTTTTGCGCTTGTTACTACTCAGCCAAGCTCCTTGTGGTCCTGCAGACTGGTGCTAACAGCAGAGAGACTAAAAGAGTGACTACTAACCTGATAAAAGTGTTTGTTTTCCTGCTACTACCTGGGCGACTGTCCGATCTAGCTAAACTGCAAGCATTTCTGCTTCTTGAACTGTTTTAAACTGTTTAAAGTTGTTTTTGCACACGGACTTTTAAAGTTTGTCCTGTTTGTTGCATTTACCTGTTGAGGCTACACACTCAAGTGCGCTAGCCTGTGTTACATATTTATTGCATTTTCCTGCTGTTTGTTGCAAATAAGAAAAAAAAATGTCCTTGTTTCCCGTCTTTCCTGACCTAGAGTAGTCCAAATACAGGCTTTGCTGTATTCTGGACTTTGGAAAGTTCCTGTGTTGCCCATTTCCTTTCTTGGATAAAGGGAGGCTTCTTTGTTCACCAGTGGCAGTGGGGAGCTTGGAGCAGCCTATCGATCCCTGGAGGAGTGTTCCCAGCACAAGAATCTGGTAGTCTATTGGCCGTTTTGGGCCAATTTCTAGCTCTTTCAAGTCCCCCTGTATAAAAATAGAAGTTATGTTCTTACCATAACGTTCCATGTTAGTTGTCTTCTTCTCGCCTTCTTTCTTGCTGGATGGGTTCGGAGCCGACCTCGGCTCCAACTCGGCCACTCTAAAGCTCGAGAGTTGGTTCCACCGGCTCGAGGCTCCCCTTATATCCCACAATGCTAGGCGTGAATTACCTCAGATATCGTTTGTGAGCTAGGCCCAGCTAATAATAAAACCAGAAATACTGGAAAGGAAGAAAACCACCTCTACAAGGAAAGAGGAAGAGGAAGGTGACCTGAAGCTTGATCCAGGAAAATATGCACAGCAGAGCATATACCTAAAACAACAGAGGTGGTAGAAAGAGAGGTCACAATCAAACTCCTCTAGGTCTGTCCAGGCCAGGGGGAAGGAGGGTGGGACGCAAGAAAGAAGGCGAGAAGAAGACAACTAACATGGAACGTTATGGTAAGAACATAACTTCTATATGTTAAGTTGTCTATCTCGCCTTCATTCTTGCTGGATGGGACCGCGTCCCTAGCACCTTGTCCCGGGTGGCCTATCGGAACAGACTCTTGAGAACAGTGGTACCAAAGTTAGCTCTATGTCTAGAAGCTAAATCCAACTTATAATGTGAAATGAATGTGTGAGGAGTAGCCCAAGTAGCCGCTGCACAAATGGTGTCAATAGGCAGTCTGTCTTGGAAGGCTATAGAAGTAGCCAAAGCTCTGGTGGAGTGGGCCTTAGGTTTGTTAAGCAGCTTTTGGTGTCTGATTTCATAAACAAGGGAAATCAGAGATGTTAGCCATCTGGATAGTGATACTTTTGAAACTGAAAGTCCCTTTCTGCTTTCTGCATAAGAAACAAACAATTGGTCAGTTTTTCTGAATTGTTTGGTCCTATCCAAATAGTACCTTAACTGACGATGAACATCTAGCCAATGCAATTTTTGTTCAGACCTGTTAGAATATTCTGGGAAAAACACAGGAAGGTCAATGCTTTGATTTAGGTTAGAGGCAGAGGCTACTTTAGGTAAAAAGGACGGGTTGGTTCGTAAGGATACCCTGTCTTTATGGAACAACAGATATGGTGGTCGACAGCTGAGCGCATGAAGTTCTGACACCCTTCTAGCTGAAGTAACAGCTACCAGAAAGAGAGTTTTCCATGATAGCAATTTTAATGAACAGGAAGCTGCAGGTTCGAAAGGGGGAAGAATCAAAGAAGTGAGAACTAAATTAAGGTCCCAAGAAGGAGGAGGATTTTTTATAGGAGGTCTGAGAAGAAAAACTCCCTTCAAAAAGGCTTTGCAAAGCTTGTGAGACATGATGGCAGAATCTGAAATGCCCACATGAAAATTAGAAATAGCTGCCAATTGAACTTTAAGAGTAGAAGGCGATGAACCTGCATGGAAGAGTTCAGCTAGAAAATCAAGGACTATCTGGATGGAAGCAGTGAAAGGATCTATGTCCCTTCCTTGAGCCCAATAGGCGAAACGTTTCCATTTACTAAGATAAATCCTCTGAGTGAAAGATTTATGGGAAGCTATCAAAATATCTCGAACAGAGTGAGATATTTGAGGAAGCCTGGCTAAGGTTGGAATTGGAGGAACCAAGCAGTGAGGTTCAGAGAGGGGAGGGAGCGATGTAACTGACCCGATTGATGGATCAAAAGATCTGGAACTAGGTCCAGATGCCAAGGTTGCTCCAACAGAAATTGATGTAGAAAGGGGAACCAAACCTGTCGAGGCCAGTAAGGGGAAATGAGGATCAAAGAGGCCTTCTGAGCGATAGCTTTCTGTATCACTTGAGAGATTAGTGGGAAGGGAGGAAATGCATACAGAAGTCCCCGGGGCCAAACTTGGACTAGAGCGTCTCTGCTGGGCTGGCCTGGTAACGGGAATAGGGTGAAATAATCTCTGCACTTGCTGTTTTGGGGAGTAGCAAAAAGGTCGCAGCAAGGCTGACCCCACTTGAGAAAAATTTTCTCCACAATAGAATCTTTCAGAGACCACTCGTGAGGCATGAGGATAGCTCTGCTCAACTTGTCCGCGATTAGATTGGACTTCCCGGGATGTGCGTTGCTATCAGAAACCGCTGAGAAGAAATCGCCCATTGCCACAGTCTGAGTGCTTCTCAACATAGGGGATAGGACCTGGTTCCGCCTTGTTTGTTGATATACCACACTACAGACATATTGTCCGTCTGGATTGCTATCGTTCCCAAGGGAAGAGAGTCTTGAAGGGCTTGCAATGCTAAAAGCACTGCTCTCATCTCTAGAACATTTATGTGCAAGTGGCATTCGTCTGGTTGCCATATGCCCTGGACAGTTCTGCCCTGATAATGCCCCCCCAATCGATCAGGGAGGCGTCCGTTGTCAGAGTAGCAACCAGAGGGGTAGGAACAAAGGGTCTTCCCAGGGAGAGCTGAGGGGAAGACATCCACCAAAGAAGATGATTCTTGCATGCTTGCGTAATCATAATGGTGTGAGACATCGGAAGTTACTGGTATGACCATTGTGTGAAGAGCATCCATTGAAGGATTCTCATGTGGAATCTGGCTAATAGAAGTAGAGGGATAGCAGCCGCCATAATCCCCAGTACTTTCAAAACTAACCTGGCTTTGACTCTGTTGTTGTGAAGGAGAAGAGAGACCATTTTGCGTATGTCTGCTATTCTTTGATCTGTTAGTCTCGCAGACATGTTGACTGTGTCTAGATTTGCGCCTATGAAGGTAATAGCACGACAAGGCGACAAAACAGACTTTTCGCAATTTATTGATATGCCTAACTTTTGACAAATGCAAAAGGTGGAGTCTCTGGCCATTAGAAGAAGATGCTTGGTAGGAGCTGTGAGGAGCCAGTCGTCCAAATATGGAAACACCTGGAATCCTTGACGTCTCAGGTGACAAGCTACCACTGCCATGCATTTGGTAAACACCCGGGGGGCAGTGGTGAGACCAAAGGGCAGGGCTCTGAATTGAAAGTGACTGGCTCCCAGCCGGAAGCGGAGGAATCTCCTGGAGCGTCTGTTCATTTTTATATGATAGTACGCATCCTGGAGGTCTATAGAGCACATCCAGTTTTCCCTTCCCAATAGGGAAGGATGGACTGTAGCGTGACCATCCGAAATCTTGTTTTCTTGACAGACTTGTTCAAGATACTGAGATCCAAAATTGGTCTCCAGTCCCCTGTTTTCTTTGGAACTAAAAAGAACCTGGAGTAGATTCCGGATCCTTGCTGGTCTGCTGGAACTGGCTGAATTGTTTTGCAAGCAGCTTTGAAATTTCCAAAGCTGCAAGATCCCTGTGAGCGGGTGGAACATCTGGAAGGGATTTTTTGGATTGGTTTGGAACACGAACGAAGGGAATGGAATAGCCTTCGGAAATGATGGACTGTACCCACTTGTCTTGAGTTAGGGATCGCCAGGCTTCTGGGTACAGTGACAATCTTCCCCCGACTGCCTCCGAAGGTGGACAGTCGGGCAACACCTCAGGGATGCTGGAAGGGCTTATCGGAAAAGGTTTCTCGATTGCCCTGGTTCTGCGGACCCCCCCTGCCTCTGGGGCGACGTCTACCATTATTGTTCCCTCCTCTGCCTCTGGAGGGGAACAGACTCTGTGCGTCAGGCAAATTCCCTTGAGATTGTTTGCGGAACCACATTTTCCCACTTTTCTGGCCTTTGGGGTAAGGTCTAGAAGGAGTAGAAAAACGGACTCCGACGGCAGAAAGAGTTTTGCCATCCGTCTCGCACCTAGTCAAGGTTTCTTTCACTTGAGGACCAAAGAGAGATGATCCATCAAACGGGAAATTAGTGAAAGACGTTTTAAAGGGGTCCGCAAAATTGCATAGTCGCATCCAGGCATGCCGCGTAGCGACACCTGTCCCTGGCTCTGCTCGCTCCATCAGCCGCATATGAAAGGAGGCGCATGGAGGAGTTAGCTATAGAATTTAGGGTAGCCAGCTGGGCGTTCATCTTGTCCTGAAAACCCGCAGCTGTAGGATCCTTCAACATCTCACTCGCTTCCTTGATCAAGTCTCTTTGAAGACGAGTGAAATGGCATAGGTAGTTCAGCGAACGCATTGCAAAGGTCGCTGACGAAAACATCCGCTTCCCGTACCTATCCATAGACCTAGACTCCTTGTTAGGAGGATGGACAGGTACCGAAGGATCAGCTAGTTCCTTCTTAGTGGCAGCAGCTACCACCATAGCATCCACAGTAACTCCTTGCTACCACCATAGCATCCACAGTAACTCCTTTGGTCAGAAATTGTTTATCTGTTGGTGCCGTTATAAACTTTGAAGGTCTCCTGGGGGTGGGGTCCACTGAGTCAGGAGCCGTCCAGGCCTTCTTTGCTACCACCTGCATGAGGGGGTCAAAGGGGGGGGGGACACCCAGGAGGTGGAAGGGCGAGAGCCAAACGCCTCAAGATACACAGATTCATCCTCCGAAGGGTTAAGGGCTGGCCAATTTCCCCTCTGTTTCAGGATCTCTAGAATGTCTGCAAAGAAGACATCTTCAGAAGGGGAACGGGGGGATCCCTCGGAATCCTCTAAATCTGTGTCAGAGGTGACAGACTCAGGTGAGTCTATGTGTTTCCTCTTACACTTTCTCTTCCTAGGGGGCTCCCCTGCCAAATCAGGAGAGGCCTCGGAAGAGGATGAAATCCCGACAGGGGATTCTTGAACAGCTGGCTCTCTGCGGTCAGGGATGAGGGAGAGAGTAGACATAACCTGAGGCACCGAAGAGGGAGGGGCGGACGGAGCCGACTGTGGAGTTGAACCAGGTTCCAACACACTCCGCATGACCTCGAACGCACCCCTGTCAGGCAGAGCCAGAGGTCCCCGCTCCGAGAAGCTGAGAACCTCCCTCGGCACCGACAGAGATGGCTCCGAGGCCGATGTCGGAGCCAAACTCACCAGCGCCGAAGCACCGAGAGGGAGAGCGGGGTCAGACAAGGGTCCGATGCCACTCACCCCCTCGGAGCCGACGAGGGAAGTCCGGCGCCGAGATTCTTCAAAGGAAGAAATCGGAGCCGACGACGGAACCGAAGACAATTGTATCTGCTCCGACGCTACCACAGTCTCTGTTCCAAGACGCCCCGGCTCCGAGCTCAAAGGAGTCGGAGGAGGAATATTTTGAGGAATAGGTTGAAGCATCGACTGATGAGTCGGGCTCTGAAGCATTTGGGCCAGTGCCTCGGACTTTAGAAGTCGACTCACTACCCTCTGAAGGTCATGATCCGAAAGCCTCGATGATCTAGAGGAGTAAGATCTATGGCTCCGTTCAGACAGCAAGGGAGATGCTGGAGCCGAATGAACGGAGCCAAAGGATGGTGACCTAGACCTTTTTCTAGATGTCGGCTCCGATGGTCTGATCGGAGCCGACCCAGGAATTTCCAATACCTCGGCTCCAGCCGGAGCCGAGGGAACCACAGAAGCTGTAGTTAAAGACTCATCGGCTCCAGCCGGAGCCGATGTAGCAGTAGGTTTCGAAGCCTTAGGCCTCGACTCAGAAGCTGGAGTCGAGGACTTAGAAGCCTTGGAAGGTTTCCCCGAGGTAGCAGTGAGGGAACCGTCAGGCTTAAGCAAACCTCTTAGAATGAGTTTGTTTTTTCTTTCCTGCAGGACTCTAGGGCTGAAGCCATGGCATACAGCACAAGAGTCCTGCAGGTGTAAAGGTCCCAGGCAGTACACACAAGAAGTGTGACCGTCTGTCAGAGACATTTTCTGACAGCACGAGTCACACTTCTTGAAGCCTGAGACCTTTGAGTCCTTAGACATTGTAAAGGAAAGTGTAACCACACACACACTCAAACACACTGATTACACTTTAGACAAAATTATAACTAAAAATTCTATTATCACAAGTTTTAGTTCCCTAACAAAAACACAAACACTCCCTAAGGGGATGGAAAGGCCCAAAGGCCTGAGGGAAGAACTATAAGTTCTTTGTGGAAAAAAAGGGTGGATAATAGGAGAAAAAGGGGTCTAAATCCACTAAACTAAGGGACATAACAATAATGAATTAAATTAAAGGGGTTTAAGTAGACTATAATTTACTCTACAATAACTCACCTGAAGCCGGTAGAAACCAAACACCTCGATCGCTGTAGCGGCAAACGAGATCTGAGGTAATTCACACCTAGCATTGTGGGATATAAGGGGAGCCTCGAGCCGGTGGAACCAACTCTCGAGCTTTAGAGTGGCCGAGTCGGAGCCGAGGTCGGCTCCAAACCCATTCAGCAAGAATGAAGGCGAGATAGACAACTTAACATCCCACTTTAGCGTGGCTTTGCGCGATTTTGCGCATAGCGCAGCATCAGGCAGCACCGCTTAATTGGGTTTAAACCATTCTCGGCTCCACAAAGTCTTCTCTTCACTTTTCCCTTAGAACTGATCTAGTTCTCATAATAAACACCCTATTCCCACTCTAAAGCCTGGCACTTGCTCACTAAAGCAATTATATAAGCCAGCACTAAAAAATTAAAAGCATTACACCCTCACAAACTTCCCTTGAGTACCTTGTTCCCCACTGGCCCTTTTTTTCAATTATAAAGAAATTCCCAATACTATTCTAGCATATCCAAAGGTCAGTTACCAATCTCCTCTCCGGTCCAGCTGGTGAATCTGGGAATCTTGAGGCAATGTTACAACTGCCTCATGTAAACAGACAACCCTCTCCTCCTCCCAACAAATTCCAACACATGTGAGATGCAACCATATAGCCAAACTGGAGGCTAAGCTCTCTCAACTCAGTACTGGTGTAACCAGTCAGGAGGAGAAGGAAACCACACTCACTACAATTCCAGTCTCACATAGACCTACCACGACAGCAAACCAAACACATAAACACACAAAAACATACTGGGAGGCTCTAAATAAAAATCTGCCTAAGCAGCAGAGACCTCCAAAGTAGACACCCAAGCAACCGCTACACCAAAACAAAACACTTGCAACACATAGCTCACAAAGCCAGTGTGCTGAACAGTCACAGCCCTTAAGGCTAAACAACACACCTGATACACTTATAATAGGTGAGACTATCGTCAGGCACACTGATGTCCCGCTCACCAGGCTGAACAAGGAGAAGGTCACGGTGAGCTGCCTGTCGGGCACTAGGATATGCCACATAACACAAGCACTCAGGTCACTCCAAGGCAAGTACAAATATGACTCAGTCATTGTCCATGCTGCTGTGAATGACCTGAGACATACCTCCCTGGACTACATGAAGAGAGACATAGAGGAGCTCTCTGAGCATGTAGCCCAGGCCGGTATGACCCTGACCTTGAGTAGCATCTTACCCTCACCAAGAATGATGCCATAATATGAAGACAAGATGATCAATTTCAACAATTGGCTTAAGTATTGGTGTCATTCAAAGGGGATCAAATGCCTGTCTGCCTGGGATGACATGCTCGACAAGCCACGATGCTTCGCTAGGGACGGCTTGCACCTGTCACCCCTGGGCTTTCGGATATTGGCAAACGCTCTTGCCACCCCCATAGTGCCTTTTTTAGGCAAGGCTCAAACGACAAACCCACCTCCATAGGTATCACAGGGGATAAGAAACTAAGAGTAATGCTACTCAAAGCCAGAAGTCTAAACCACAAGATGCACGCACTCGAAACTCTCCTTAGCATGGAGAACATCGATATCTGTGCAGGAACAGAAACCTGGTTCAAGGCTCCCGAGAGCACTCCACCACTACCAGGTTATACCTCATACCATGTTTTTCTGCCCCAAAACTTGGACCGAACCACAAAAGGAGGGGAGTATCAATATTCTTCAAAGATACCCACACTTCCAGGTTGGTAGCACAGCACGAAGCATCAGAGACTATCCATGTGCAATTAACAGTGGGTAAAACTGCTTTCCAGTTTATAGCCTGCTACAGACCACCCTCCCAAACCCAGGAACCCCACTCGGCCTTCCTGTGAACACTGGAAAATATGAAGGTCTCTCCAAACACCATTATATTGCGCGACTTCAACTACCCTAACATAGACTGAGAGCATTACTCTAGCTCCAACACCCTAGCCCGAAGGTTCCTAGAATTTACAAACTCAAATGCTATGGAACAACTTGTTGCCACTCCCACAAGAGGGGAAAACATACTGGACCTGATCATCACCAACATGGGGACTCTCTGCTCCACACCAGAAGTGTATCCCTCACTGGTAAGATCAGTCCATAAACTAATCTCACTAGATATTCACATCCCAACCCCAGCCCCTGCCCAGAAAACCACAGTGAAAAACTTCTCTAAAGCAAATTTCACACTCCTCAAAACAGAGGTGGAATCCTCCAAAGCCCCCAGGGCCTGTGGAAAATACGGCCTAGACTGCAGAATCCTTTATGAACACCTTCAGGAATGCATGGATCATGGAATCCCAAATAAAACCAAGACCCAATCCTCCAAAATTAGGCGTCCTGTCTGGTGGACCCTAGCCATAAACAAACTATACAATAGAAGGAGGAAGCTATTACATGATGGAGCAAAATCCCAAAAAGGGAAGGCATCTCTGATCAGTATTAGCAAAAAAATACGGGCACTCATAAAATCATCTAAGGCCAGCTTCGAGAGAAAAATTGCACAGGACACTAAGGATAATCACAAGGCTTTCTTTAGTTTTGTTAACAACCTGGGTGGGAATTCCCAGATATGCTCAGAATTACTCCAAAATGACAAAAAATACACCAAACCCACAGACATTGCCAACATCCTAGCTGACAGGTTCAGCGCAAACTTCTCCCCCCCCCCTTCCCCACCAAAAGGGCAAATATCTATCCCAGCAGAGTGCTGCCCCCTGACATCTCAGATGCTCAGGTAAGAGCCGCCCTCTCCGAAGCAAAAAACACAGCATCAATGGGACCAGACGGTGTCCCGGGCTGCATCCTACATGAACTCAAGAAGAACTAAACCCAAACATAAAACTACTGTTCAATCTCAGCCTTACTACAGAATATGTACCCAAAGAGTGGCGTACAGTGACAGTGGTCCCTCTCCACAAAGGTGGTGCCTCAACGGATCCTGGAAACTATCGCCCCATAAGCCTGACTAGCTTAGTCTGCAAAGCTATGGAAAGGATCATCATGGACCTCATAAATAAAGATATTGGGGACCTACAGACACTGGATCCTACCCAGTTCGGCTTTGTTAAGGGCAGATCCTGCCTCTTAAACCTGGTTGATTTCTTTGAAACAGTCACCAAGGCCATTGACGAGGGGACGGTGGTCCACACAGCCTACCTGGACCTTGTAAAAGCCTTTGATACAATACCCCACTTGGGCATTATAGATAAGCTCACCAGCTTAAATATAAACCCCTATGTCACTAGATGGGTTGCAAACTGGCTCAAGGACAGAACCCACATGGTTAGAATTGCTGAAGTCATGTCAGACTCCAAACCAGTTACAAGTGGTGTCCCACAAGGCTCAGTCCTGGGACCTCTCTTGTTCGGTATATATTTCTCGGAGGTACAGGCTAACACGGAAGGACTGTGGCTGACCAAGTTCACAAACGACTGCAAACTGTGCGCCATAATCAACTCTCCAGCCGACACAAGCATCCTACAAAAGGGCATCATAGAAACAGACAACTGGTGCCAGAGCCATGGCCTCAAGCTAAACGCCAAAAAGTGTATAGTCATCCCCTTTGGCAAAAACAAAGTGCCCACAAATTACCACATAGGTGGTAATCCATTAAGTACGGAAGAAGTAATTAGGGACCTGGGGACCCAAGTTGATAGCAATCCCTCATTTGACAACCACGTGGCCAAAGTGGTTAGAAAAACATTTTATATAGCTCACCTAATCATGAAGGGATTCACATCTAGATCAGGGGAGGTCATCGTGCCTCTTTACTCATCCCTCATCAGGCCCATAATTGAGTATAATGCTCCTTTTGGGATGTACCTTACCAGACACTTGCAGCAACTGGAAAGACCCCAAACGTACCTCACCAAGAGGATCAAAGGGCTCAAACAGATGCCATATGCTGCCCGGTTAAAGAAACTCCAGCTCTACTCAGTGGCATACCGCCTGCTCAGAGGCGATCTGTGCCTGACGTATAAAGCAATGTCCAACCTGGAATTAATGGACATGCTGCACCTCAGAAAATCCAAATCCCATCGAGCTACGCGCTCGAGAGACTTGAACCGCAGCACTGAAATAAATAGGACATGCTGGAGGGACAGATTCATAACCCAGAGGTTCCCCTCACTCTGGAATAAAATCCCAGTCCAGGTTAGGCAGAGTCCCTTCATTGACTCTCTTCAAGAGGAATCTTGATGAGTGGATGGGAGATAGTAGGTTTACCCCGGGTATGACTTCTGTGTCACTGTTAGACAGAGGCACAGTATACTAACCTCGAAAAAGGGCATAGCAAAATTCATTTAAAATGGGTGGCGAAAGCCAAACACACTCTAGCTAGGCTTATAAATGCTCTAGGACAGATAGCCTAGTATGAACCTATGAACCTATAAAATCCTAGTCCCTGCTCTTGCTGTGGTACTTGCTGAATGGCTCTCATGTCAATGAGGGATGAAACTTGTTTTTGTGCCTCTGCCCATTGATTGTGTGGCAGGTCTGGCATACCATTTGACCTTGGCAGGGTGTGAAAGTGGAACCTGTAGCCTTGTGATACGATATTTAAGATCCATTTGTCCTGGGTGATCATGTGCCAATTTTGTGAAAAAAGTGCTAGTTTTCCCCCCAAAGGAGCTGCCAGAAGAGAAGTGCTTGGAGCTGGCAGGGGAAGTCATTGAGACTGTTTCCTGTATGGCTGTGATTTTTCCTCTCCGCTTTTGGAGGTAGAAGCACCCCCATTGTTTAGGCCTGTATGAGCCTTGGGGCTGTGATCTGCCTCTGGGGCATCTGTATCTGCCTCTTTGTGGCCTGTCTGACACTGGAAAGGACCAATTCTTTGTAGGCCAGTTCCTGCTAAATCTGGGAGGCTGTACCTGTAAGAAATCCTTGACTGTTTGCATAGATTTAGCTTTGTCCTCCATTTTCTTCAACACCTCTTCTGCTTTAACACCAAACAAGGTATCATGCTGTACTGCAGCATCTAATACTTTTGCTTTAACATGATCGGGCAGATTCTGTTCTTTTAACCAAGCATGCCTCCTAATGACAGAACCTGTAACAGCGGCCCTGCAGGAGGCCTCTAGAGAATCAAAACCACATTGCAAAGTATGCTTTCCTACTTGTTCAGCTGCATGCAATAAATCCTACATTTCTTTGTTTTCTGCACATTCTGAATTTGTCAACATTTTCTGTTTAAACAGGGACATAAGATATTGCTGATATTTAAGCATATGAAACTGGCAATTTAAAGCTCTTACAGCCAAGGTAGCAGAAGTATAAATATTTTTCCCCCATCTGTCCAGGGCCCTTGAATCCCTATCAGAGGGGAAAAGGTTTATTTACAGTGGAAGCCTTGACCCCTTTGGGAACCTGAGAGAGAGTTTCTGGGTCAGCAGCAGGGTTTTTATAACGAAATTTATGTGAATCAGGAACCCTGTAGTATCTGTCTGGCTTAACAGGAGCTGGTGGTAAAGAGACAGGAGACAGACCCTGCAAATACATCATCTACAATGTCTAAAACAGGAGGAATAGCAAGGGGCCTGTGCTGAGGTAATAAAAGGAAGTCTCTGAGCATTTTCTTGGATTCTGAGTAATCTTGGCTCTTCCAGTGGAAATACTCCCTCATAGTATGCAGGGTCTCCCCAAAAGAATAATCCTCAGGATGAAAGACTGAAGGGATAGATTCTTCAGCATCAGAATCCTCATAGGGAGGAAGAGTATATTCCTGTTCAAAAGAGGAATCAGAGGAAATGGAAACCTGATCTGAAGATTCATATTCTATCTCTTGACTAGGCCTCTTATCAGGAGGGGGATGGGAACCCCTGATCAAAATAATTAGGCCTTCGGCCATTTTAAGCATCTGTTTTTTAGGCATGGAGGCCTGACCAGGAGAATGCTGTACTTGTTTCTTTGTCTTTAGAGCTGCTTTAGTATTTGCCTTTGAAGCTGAATTTGGTTTTACATATAACTGCACAGGCCTGAAAACACCCTCAGAAGCCGATGCCTGCTCAGCAGCTCGAGACCCATTTGAGGGAATAGTTTCCGAGTCTCCAATACCTTGAGTTTCCAGCGGCCTAGTTGGCTCCACATGGGAGTCGGAAGCTGCCTGAGGCTCTGAGGTAGCGGGCATCAGGGGCTGCGAAAGCACCTCACTGAGAACCGGTGAACCAGCGACAGGCCTAGCGAAGCCCCGTCGTCAGTTTTGGACCTCGGATGCCTGTCTTTTTCTTTTTCTTTGCGCTTTTTATAAACTCCAGTAGTCGGCTGTTCCGACCGCATTATATAATTGAATCTTCTGCCAAAGTAATGAAATGCAAAATCGTACCGACGCTTAATAGTGCGTTGGTTAAATCTAGCACAAAACCGACAACTAGCAACGTCGTGGTCAGGGCCTAGGCAAGGAATACAGTAAGAATGAAAATCCTTATGAGGTATTTGCTTCCCACAAGAAATACAATTATTAACTTTTTCTGACATCGGTCTGGAGCAAGAAAAACGTTTCCCCAACGGGGTACTTAGCTTTAATAAAGACTTTGGATCTGAAATTCGAATTTGAAAATCTCAGCAGTTGGCCGCCCGGCACTTGCGAATTGCTTTTGCTTCGGGCACCGCGCGGCAAGAAAGACTGAAGAAAATGGTGTCGGCTGCATCTTTTATACCCCTGGCACACTGGCGTCAGGGAGGAGGCGATAGCAACAGATGCAAGACCTAGACTTTGGAACTCGGGCCGACTGCGGGTAGCCTGCCAGCAGGATAACCCACCTGTAATGACTGCAACAGTGAAACACGATGAACATCATAAGGGTATCCTTGAGTAACATCTGCAGAGTGAAGCCACCATAGCAGAGATTCTTTGCATGTTCCAAAGTCTGATGGAAGGCTTAGGGGATTTCTGTGTAATGACCACTGAACCACTAGTGTCCATTGTAAGATTCTCATGTGAAGGGATGCTCTGGGTAAAAGGAGTATTGTGCCTGCCACAGAGCCGAGAGCTCTGAGAACCAAACTTGGAAGATTTGGTATGGTCAGAAGTTGCTTGACATGGGAATGTAGGTTTGAACCAAATGCAACTGGGATTTCTCCAAGTTAAGAATTAAGCCAAGACGTGGAGCCAGCCACAAAAGATAATACCTGGCCTGATTCAGACAATGCCTGGTTGGAGCAGTCAAGAGTCACTTGTCCAGACAGGGGAATATCTGGAATCCCTGCAGCCTGAGATGAGCTGCAACCACTTCCAAGCATTTGGCAAACATCATAGGTGCTGTGGTGAGACCAAACAGGAGTGATCTGAACTGAAAATGACCGACTCCCAGAGTGAAACAAAGGCACCTTCTGGATCACCTCTCCATCTTGATGTGGTAGTAGACATCCTTCAGGTCTACTGAGCACATACAGTCATTCATCCTCAGTAGAGGCAGAATGGACTTAACCGTGACCATCCTTAACTTCGTTTTCTCTACAGATTTCTTTAGAGATCTCTGGTCCAGAACTGGAGTCAAGTCCCCTGACATTTTGGGCAACAAAAAGAATCTCGAGTAAACACCCGAGCTGATTTGATCTTCTGTAGCTGCATCCTCCCTCTGATTGGATGGAACATCAGGGAGGAAAGACTTCTGCTTCAGTGTTTTTAAAAAGGGAATTGAGTATCCTCTGGATATAATCCTTAGCACCCACTCGTCATTTGTAATGGCTTCCTAGGCTTCAGCGTGCAAGAAAAAGTACCCTGACTGCCATTCATAAGCACTGGAAGGGTCTGTCCGAGGAAGGCTCTTGAGATCCTTGGTTCTGCAGACCCCCTCGCCCAAGAGGACGGTGTCTACAGTTTTGGTTATTTCCCCCTCTGCCTCCAGAGGAAAATTCTCCCTGAGAATCCTGAGAAGGACCTAAAGATTTCTTAAACCACATCTTTTTACTCCCATGCTGGTTCCTGGAAAAGGACCTTTGTGAAGTAGAAAAACAGATCCCGATGGCAGACAGGGTCTTCCCATCTTTCTGACTGAGGAAGTGTGCGTCTCAAAAAGTGGGCCCAAACACAACCATCAAAAAGCATACTGATGAAGGATGCCTTGAAAGGTTATGCAAAGTCGCACAGCCACATCCAGGCAGGACACCTTATGGAAATGCTGGAACTGGCCTCCCATGTGTTATCCTCTGCTACAGGAGATATCAGCCTCATGGATGTGTTAGACAGAAATTGCAGGGTGGCCACTCTGGAGAATAAAACCCTCTGATCCACTGCAAACATGGACCCTGGGATAGCGCTAGTGAGTTCATTGTCTAGGTCCCTCCGTAGTCTCGTAAAATGGGAAAGGTAGTTTAAAGCATTTAAGGTGAAAGTTGCACAAGCGTAAACTCTTCTAGCAAATCTGTCCAAAGCCTGAGACTCTCTGTTAGGAGGATGGACAGAGGAGCACTCTTAGGTAAGTTCCTTTTTTGGTGGCTGCCACAACAAACATGGCATCTATCAGAATACCCTTAGATTAAAGGTCTTGTCCTAGGCAGCACTCAAGATTTTGTCTGCGCGCTTGGGTATGGGCTCTACTATGTCTGGTTCCTTCCACACCCTAGAAGACACCAACTCAATGAGAGGGTCTGCAGGGGTAAACACCAAGGATGTAGACAGGCGAGACCCTAAGGCCTCCAACAGCACCATTTCATCTGGAGCGGGGTTTTCGGCAGACCATCCACCTCTTTGATGGAAGATTTCTAAGACATTATCTGGTAGAGATCATGGGGACACCACCCCTTCCTCGAAATCAGTGTCAGTGGTAACGGATTCCTCTGGGGAATCAATGTGCCTCCTCTTACACAGTCTCTTCTGATGAACCTACACTGTGGGATGGTCCAGGGAGGTGTCAGAAGATCTCGGAGAATCCACAGATGGGATAGTCTGGAGGATTCCGAGGGCCAGCTGTGCACGTGGTAGAAGAGAGGCCTCAGAGACTGATCCAGTGGAGATAAGGAGAGGTTCTGCCGGGCTGAGAACCTAGGGTCTCCCAGAATGGGAGAGATTCCTCTCCATCACTTCAAGGGCAAAAGGACTCCAAACACCCGAAAGCAGCCCTTCCGGGGCCGAGGCTACCGAAATGGACATCAGAGGGCCACAGTCTCCCACTCTGAAGGTGGAGACTGAACAGAGCTGTCTAATGCCAATGCTCCAAGACAAAGTGACAGCTCAGAAAACTTCAGAATCTAAGTCAACCCCCCCGGAAACAACGTCACGGCTACAGCTCCAAAACACACATTGAGTTGACAATGCATAACTTGTCAGGGAAATAGTCGAAGACGAAGAAGTAATAACTAATTGACTCAGACACCTTGGTTCCCAGCTGAACAGATGACTCAGAAACAGCGGGTCAGCTCAGAGAAGGAGCCAAGGGATGGAATGGGGAAAGTCTCACAGTTGCAGAGGGGGACATAGCTGGCAAAATCCCCATGTGAATCTGTGTTTCAAGAAATTGCCTCCTCAATCTACGAACTTCTTTATGCGACAGACTCTGAGAAGACCTGATGGAGGAGGAGGACGTAGAAGGAAGTCTGGAGGTCCTTTTTGGGGAGGCCTCCTGAAGCGGAGATCTCAGTGCCAAAATGCTTGGCCCCGAACTAAGGACAAATGTACAGGGCAGAGAGTTAAAGGTGGGAACCAAAGGAGAAGGCACCAAAGCCTTCAGTTCCAACAGCTCTGGCACCATTTTGACAGGCTCTGACTTGGAAGAGGAAGACCTGTCAGGAGAATGCTTCTTTGTTTCCTGGGTCTCTGTGTTTGCTAGAGGGGGTTTGAGACTCTGAAGTGGAAGGAACTGTAAGACGGGAAGAAGCAGGCAGTAACCCCTTGAGCATCAACTTATCACAGTGATCCACCAAAGCCCTCGGGTGAAAACCCACACATACTGCACAAACACTATCCAAGTGTGCAGGCCCCAAAAAGTAGATGCACTCTCTGTGGGTATCACATAAAAGGAACCTTGTGCCCACAGGAAGTGTACTTCTTGAAACCCAAGGGCTTATCAGCCCTATCTGACTTGGTTTCAGACATGATAGAAGAAACTTCCTTCTCTCTCTCTCTCTCTCTTATGAAAAGAGAAAGAGAAAGGAGGAAAGGTTTATGGCAGATAGAGAACCTTGATTACTATTATCAAAGCTACACTACAAATAACTAACCAAATAAAGTAGGGAGCAGATATAAAAGTAAAGGACAGGAAGAGAACTGACTCACTGCAAACACTCAAAAGTTGGAGGAGCTCAAGAGCACCAAAACCTCGCTGCTTGTTTGATGACCGGCAAACAAGATCCGAGGTACTTTGGGGAAAGAGGAATTATGGGTAGGGAGGAGGAGTTCAATCTTCCAATCTCAAGCTAGTGACATGGTTGAGTCGATTCCAAAGGTCAGAACAGAGACCCACAGGTTAATGAACGAATGAAAATGACATCAGATCATTAAAGAATTTCATTTTCTTTTACAAGTAAAACAGGTAGAGGGATCAAGAGCCTGAACAATACCCTAAGCTAAGCCCAGTAAATCATCTCTGCCTAAAGTAACATGAGACAGGGGAAGACGCATGTAACTTTTTAACAAGAACTTCCACAGCAGCAGGCCAACTCCTGTCAGGTACATTACTCAAGGTAACATCCCAGTATGACTAGGCAGGGAAGCATTCCCTGCTCCTCCTTCCATGTCTGTCAAAAATGGTTGCCCAGTGATTGCTAAGAAGACTCCAAAAACTGCACAGGATGTGTCTGACCCCCAGTTTATCATGGCTGAAAGAAAGATGAGTGGTCTAAGGAACCCAAAATGGTCACAGCAGAGTCACCCATCGGCATATGAGGCAAATGCATAGCTTCTTGAAGGGGGAAAAAAACTTGTCAGGTAACTTTCTTCATTTTCTAGCCCAAGGAAGGCAGAACTGAGGAACCAGCAAATTGTGCCCATGGTAAAGTTGAGAGAGAAGCCTGAATGGTTGAAAGGTAGGTATTACAAAGTATTTTCACCACAGAAACACAGTGAACAGTACAATATGCACATACCTCAGTCCCTAAACACAATTAAACAAGTTTCCTCACAAAAAAAAAACATTACTTTAAATGATTTTTCATACTCAAGTGAAAACTTTAAGCAAGGTCTTTCAACTGACTGTACAGTCATGTGACAGTCTAAAAAATAAATACATAAATAAAATATCCAACATAAAACACACTTTCACTGAAAAAGTAAAAGGTTTCGGTCATAATATAAATTGTGGAAGTCCCCCCCCATCCCCTAAGAGAACTTATCCACTCGCCAATGGAAAATGCTAGTCGAATCTCAGAAGCCCAAAAGAGCAGCATTCCTCAGTGGCAGGAAAGCTATAAAGGGCTTTGCACCCAGACCACTGATTTCCTACAGCTCTGCTTTAGCTGTCAATGGTCTGGGTAAGTGAAAGGTGTCCTTAACCTTTGGAAGCTGACCAGCCGTTATATCCTGCAGAGGATATAACCTATAGAGCAAAGACCACTGCAGCAGTGACCCATACTAACACAATGTAGATAATGGACAAAATTATGTAACTCCAAAGATTTAGTTCAAGTTTTTAAAGCAGATATGCTTGCACCGCATTTAAAATGTTAATACAATGAATAAGGACACAATATGATTCTACACAACATAACATTTTAGAGTCTAAAAGAACATATCCTACATTTATTCAGGAAAACTAAAATGGATATAGGATAGGATGATCAATGCCACTGAAAATTAAATGGTAATAATGGCAACTAAAATACAGCTCGATGCAATGGAATTCTAGTTAAGCTGTACACAGTTCTATGTAATAACCTACAGCTGGCAGCACTGAGCTTTACACCCTAAAGGGGGGAATTTTAAAATGCGACTAACTGGATGGGCATTAGTAGTGCACTTCAAAAACTTGATGATATACTTGTAAGTAATATGTTAATAAATATTAAATGGTTGCACAAGTACCAAAAGTATATGGTGTCAGGTAGAACTAGTACTCATCTGGAAGGTCTTTCTTTCAAAAACAAAGAACTAGTTAATATGTTGGCTCTGGACCACAAAACACATTATGATTGGGTGCTTAGGTAATTTTGTGCAGCACTCCATGCTGTGATTACCTTGTACTGTAAACAAGCTATTTAGACTACTATAAGTAGTGTTTTGACTAAGCCTGTTTCAAGAATGACTGGGTTATTACCAAGATAACATATTAGTCTCTCCCTCTCTCTCTGATCGAGGAAAAAGAAAATGTACATTTACTTGGAAGTCTACATCACCATGGATGAAAGTCACATCTGTCTAAGCAAATGAACTAAAGGAAAGGACTATTCAAATATGAACTCCGTCAGAGTTAGGTCAATAGGTCACAACGGTACTGGCCTCCATGCCTGCTTTCCTTATCATGCTATTAAGTTAGCTATCAGTTATAACTCAGTCTTCAAAATCTCTGGCTAACAGGAAAGTACTGCACTTCAGTTGATTGTGCTCCTCAAACTTCTTCTGAGAGAGAAGCAAGATGCCCTTGACAGCAGTTCCACTGTCCAGTTCTAATGGGCGCAAAGCGTACTCAGAAAAGATCAGTCCCCTCTGCTTCCTTACCCGAGGCTCGATACTCAATTAGCAATCGTTCTTTTACTCTAAGCACATTTGCAAAAATGAATGCATTTAATTATGGCATAATACATAATTTTAAAGGTAGGACACTGAGAAGAATACACACACAAACACACAGATATACACACACACACACACACACACACACACACACACACATATATATATATATATATGGATCTACTGTACTTCATCAAAAGAACACTTCTTTGAAAAAGAACAGATGACCCACACTTATGCGAAAGTGCACTTTCGCGAAGAACGTTTCAACAAACCGACGAGGAACACCAAAACAATGTTTTTGCAGGGGGGCAACTCCCCCAGCACCCCCCATGTGGGAGGGTTGTGCCCCCCACACCACCCCCTACTTAAATATACCAACTCTGAGATTGCACTACGGTGGGGAAACAAGTAAATTCCCTTTTCCGCACTGTAGTGTGCTTCAGCGCCTCAGTGTTCCTTCACAGTTCATTGAACCGTTCTTCGCAGAAGTGCACTTTCGATTAAGTGCACTTTCGAGTAAGTGTGGGTCTACTTCTCTTTTCGAAGTTTGATGAAGAGAAGTATACCCACAGATATATCTATATATATATATCTATATCTATATATATATATATATATATATATATATATATATATATATCTATATATATATATATATATATATATATATATATATATACACACACACACACACACACACACACACACGGGTCTACTCAACATAACTGCACCACACTTCACAGAAACTCTCTTCATAGAGAGGAAAGCAAATAACGTTTAATAAAGCAAACATTCACATCAGCAAAAAATCCCACAGGGAAAGGAAGTAGTTGGCCAGTGTTAAGAAAAAAGTTATGTCTTACCATAACGTTCCATCTGAGTTGTTGATCTTTTTCCAGTCATCACAGATGGGTTTGGTTCCGAGCCCTCGGAACAGAGTCGGCCTTATACCAAGCTTGCATGCATCAAAAACCTCTCGAGCTAAGCTGCTACCCACAATGCCCTGCACTCAGTTACCTCAGATCGAGTCTGCATGCAACATACAGAAGAAACAGAAAGTCAGAGGCCATCTCTGTGCAAAAACCCTGAAACACCACAAAGACCCAGAAGATCCGCCAGGAGCCTTTGGTGGGGGCCGGTGGGTGGGTGTGATGACTGGAAGAAGATCAACAACTCAGATGGAACATTATGGTAAGACATAACTTCTTTATCTGTAGTTGTTAATCTTCTTCCTATTCATCGCTGAAGGGACAGAATCCCAAGCTACTTGGAAAACCTGGGTGGCCCTAATGGAAGAACATTCCTGAGAACCACTGAGCCCAAAGGCCGCTCTTCCCCTGGATTTCAGATCCAATTTGCAATGCTTGATGAAGGTATGGGGTTTACCCAAATGGCTGCTGCACAGATGTCATCCATGGAGGCTCTAGAGTGGAAGGCAACAGACGTTGTGATAGCCCTAGTTGAGTGAGCTTTGAATTGAGCAGGCTTAGTTTAATTCGTAAGCGAATATGAGAAGGTAATGTAATCCCTGAGCCATTTTGACAAAGTAACTTTAGATACTGCACACCCCATTTTAGGACCATAAAAGGAAATGAAAAGTTGGTCCGACTTGTGAAAGGGCTTACTTCTGTCCAGGTAGAAACTTAGTTGTTTATGAACATCCAATGAATGCAGGCAGTATTCTCCTTTGTTTGAATAATTTGGAAAAAATATAGGGAGCTCAATGGACTGATTAATAGAAAAGTCGGAAATCACCTTGGGGAGAAAGGATGGATTAGTACGAAGTGATACTCTGTCCTTATGGAAGATCAGATAGGGACTCAATGCCCTATGTCACTAGATGGAATGCAAACTGGCTCAAGGACAGAACCCACATGGTTAGAATTGCTGGAGCCATGTCAGACTCCAAACCAGTTACAAGTGGTGTCCCACAAGGCTCAGTCCTGGGACCTCTCTTGTTCGGTATATATTTCTCGGAGGTACAGGCCAACACGGAAGGACTGTGGCTGACCAAGTTCGCAGATGACTGCAAACTGGGCGCCATAATCGACTCTCCAGCCGACACAAGCATCCTCCAAAAGGGCCTCATAGAAACAGACAACTGGTGCCAGAGCCATGGCCTCAAGCTAAATGCCAAAAAGTGTACAGTCATCCCCTTTGGCAAAAACAAAGTGCCCACAAATTACCACATAGGTGGTAATCCATTAAGTACAGAAGAAGTAATTAGGGACCTGGGGACCCAAGTTGATAGCAATCTCTCATTTGACAACCACGTGGCCAAAGTGGTTAGAAAAACATTTAATATAGCCCACCTAATCATGAAGGGATTCACATCTAGATCAGGGGACGTCATCGTGCCTCTTTACTCATCCCTCATCAGGCCCATAATTGAGTACAATGCCCCTTTTGGGATGTACCTTACCAGACACCTGCAGCAACTGGAAAGACCCCAAAAGTACCTCACCAAGAGGATCAAAGGGCTCAAACAGATGCCATATGCTGCCTGGTTAAAGAAACTCCAGCTCTACTCAGTGGCATACCGCCTGTTCAGAGGCGATCTGTGCCTGCCGTATAAAGCCATGTCCAACCCGGAATTAATGGACATGCTGCACCTCAGAAAATCCAAATCCCATCGAGCTACGCGCTGGAGAGACTTGAACCTCAGCAGTGAAATAAATAGGACATGCTGGAGGGACAGATTCATAACCCAGAGGCTCCCTTCACTCTGGAATAAAATCCCAGTCCAGGTTAGGCAGAGTCCCTCATTGACTCTCTTCAAGAGGCATCTTGATGAGTGGATGGGAGATCGTAGGTTTACCCCGGGTATCACTTCTGTGTCACTGTTAGACAGATGCACAGTATACTAACCTCGAAAAAGGGCATAGCAAAATAAATTTAAAATGGATGGCGAAAGCCAAACACATTCTGGCTAGGCTTATAAATGCCCTAGGGCAGATAGCCTAGTATGAACCTATGAACATCTTTTTTTGATTGAAGTGAAGATGGATTTGGTCTGTGGTCCACTTGCCCTGAATACATTTTCCTGCCATCTGTGCTCCCCAGGTGTAATCCGAAGCATCTGTTGTTAGAGTCTGCCTGGCTGTGGGTAGAGTGAAAGGCTGACCCTTGTTGAGGTGAAATGCCTGTGCCCACCATCGAAACTCCTGTTGTAGGCAGGGAATTATTGGTATTACTGCTTCTAAACTGTGAGAGTCTTGATTCCAAACCCTTTTTAGGTCCCACTGTATTTCCTCATTTGCAGTCTGGCATATGGAATTAGTAGTATGCAGGATGCCATGAATCCCAGGGCCTGCAGAATTTTTCTTGCAGGGAGATGCGACTTTTTTGCCAGTAATTGAAAATATTGAGTTAGTTGTCCTTGTTTGTCTGGCGTGAGATAAGCCATCTGGGCCGTTGTATTTAAGCTGGCACCCAGGAATATTATCTATTGTGTGGGCACTAGTTTTGACTTCTTTTCATTTACTGTGTACCCTAGAAAAATTAGCAACCTTTTTACAAACGCCAGATGCTTTAGAAGAATGTCCTTTGTCCCTGTTTGAATGAGGCAGTCGTCCAGGTATGGATATATTTGAATTCCTTTTTGTCTGCAAAATGCAATTACTGGTGCCAGGCACTTTGCAAAGACCCTGGGCGCAGTAGATAAGCCAAAGGGCAATGCACTGTACCAGCTTTAAATCTGAGGTATCTTCTGCAATTTTGTCTGCTAGGGACATGCAGGTATGCCTTTGAGGTCCAGAGTAACAAGCCAAGCCTTCTTTGCCCAGCATGGGAAGAAGCTGCTGCAGTGTCAACATTTTGAATTTCGGAACATACAGTTAAGTATTCAGAGTTGAAAGGTCTAGTATGGGTCTCCAGGCTTTGTCCTTTCTGGGGACCACGAAGATTCTTGAGTAAAATCCTTGTCCTTGTTCCTGCTGTGGTACTTTTTGAATAGCTCTCATGTCCATGAGGGCTGAAATTTGTTTTTGTGCCTCTGCCATTGAATTTGTGGCAGGTTTGGCATTCCTTTTAGCCTTGGCAAAGTGTGAAAGTGGAACCTGTAACCTTGAGACACAATATTCAGAACCCATTTGTCTTGGGTGATTGTTTGCAAATTTTGAGAAAAAAGTGCTAGTATTTCCCCCTAAGGGGGCCGCCAAAAGGGAAGTGCTTGGCGTACCAAGGGGGAAGTCATTGGGACTGTTTCCTGTAAGGTTGAGACTTGTCCTCACCTCCTTTTGGGGTTGAGGTACCCCACTTTCGTTGTCTGTTAGAGCCTTGGGGTTGAGATCTGCCTCCTGGGCGTCTGTATCTGCCTCTCTGTGGCCTGTCTGACACTGGAAACGACCAATTCTTTGTAGGCCAATTTCTGCTAAATCGAGGTGTCTGTACCTGTAAGATATCTTTGATTGTTTGCATAGATTTAGCTTTATCCTCCATTTTCTTTAACACCTCTTCTGCCTTTACACCAAACATGGCATCATGCTCTAAAGGAGCATCCAATAATTTTGCCTTAACATGATCAGGTAAACTCTGTTCTTTTAACCAAGCATGTCTTCGAATCACAGAACCAGTAACTTCGGCTCTACAAGAGGCCTCTAAAGAATCAAAACCACATTGCAGATTATATTTTCCCACCTGTTCAACTGCATGCAATAAATCCTGCATTTCTTTATAGTCAGGAGCTTCTGAGCTTGCATGCATTTTCTGTTTTAACTGAGCCAGTAAATATTGTTGGTACTTAAGCATGTGAAACTGGCAATTTAAAGCCCTTACTGCTAAAGTTGCAGAAGTGTAAACTTTCTTCCCCCATCTATCCAGTGCTCTAGAATCTCTGTCAGAGGGTACTGGATTTTTTGCAATGGAAGCCTTAACCCCTTTTAGACCCTGGGAAATAGTTTCTGGATCAGCAGAAGGGTTTTTATAAAGAAACTTGTGAGAGTCAGGGACTCTATAATACCTATCTGGCTTGGCTGGTGCAGGGGGCAAATAATCAGGAGATAAGCTGGATTCAGAGAACACATCATCCACAATATCTAACACAGGCAGAATAGCCAGTGGCCTGTGCTGAGGTAATAAAAGGAAGTCCCTGAGCCATTTCTTGGATTCTGAATAATCCTGACTTTCCCAATGGAAATGCTCCCTCATGGTATGTGAAGTTTCCCCAAAAGAATAATCCTCAGGAGGAGAGGCTGAAGGGATAGATTCTTCAGCATCAGAATCCTCATGGGGGGTAGCGAGTATCCCTGGTCTGAAGAGGAATCGGAGGAAATGGAAACCTGATCAGAGGAATCATAGTCTGTATCCTGCCTAGGCCTTTTCTCAGGAGGGGGATGGGAACCCCTGATTAGAGTAATGAGGTCTTCGGCCATTTTAAGCATTTGTTTCTTAGGCATGGAGGGCTGTCCAGGAGAATGCTGTACTTGCTTCTTTGTCTTTAATGACAAGTTGTGAAGGTCTGAAAACACCCTCAGAAGCCGATGCCTGCTCAGCGGCTCCGGACCCATCTGAGGGATTAGTTTCTGTAGGCCCAATACCTTGAGTTTCCAGAGGCCTAGTTGTCTCCACGTGGGAGTCCGAGGCGGCCTGTGGCTCTGAGGTAGCAGGTGTCAGAGGCTGCGAAAGCGCCTCACTGAGAACCGGTGACTGGCCTAGAAGAGGCTTCGCCATCGGTTTTGGACCTCGGATACCTGTCTTTATCCTTGTCCTTGCGTTTTTTTCAGAATTGCAGTCGTCGGTTGATCCGATGGCATAGTATAATTGAACCTTTGGCCAAACTAGTGCAGAGCAAAATGAAAACGTTGTTTTATAGTGCGTTTGTTAAATCTAGTACAAAACAGACAACTAGCGACGTCGTGATCAGGGCCTAGGCATGGAATACAGTAAGAGTGGAAGTCCTTATGAGGTATTTGCCTCCCAGAAGAAATACAATTAACTTTTTCTGACATCGGTCTGAGGCAAGAAAAAAAGTTTCCCCAACGGGGTACTTCGCTTTATCGAAGACTTCGGATCTGAAATGAGTCGGCCGATCGGCACTTGCGAACTGCTTTTGCTTCGGGCACCGCGCGGCAAGAAAGACTGAAGAAAATGGCATCGGATGCATCTTATATACCCCTGGCGCACTGATGTCAGGGAAGAAGCGACAGCAACCGACGCCGGACAAAGACTTTGGAACTCTGGCCGACTGCGGGACCGCCTGACGGCAGGATAACCCAAGTGTAATGACTGCAGCAGTGTAACACGATGAACATCTCACTTCCCTAACCTGTCCACCACCCAGGACTCTCTGTTGGGCAGGTGGACAGTACGACTTTCCTCCATAGGGTCCTTTTTTGTGGCCGCCGCCACCACCACCATCGTGTCTACTGGCAAACCTCTAGACCAATGGGGTTGATCCTCTGGAGGGGAGAGCATCTTATCTGATCTCCTGGGGATGGCCTCAACGGTGTCAGGATTCTTCCATGCCCGCTGCACGATGAGCTTAACTAATTAATTGGCGGGGGGGGGGGTCACCCAAGAAGTAGAGGTCCGAGAGCGGACGGCCTGCAGAAATACGGATTCCTCCGAGGAAAGGTAGGAGGACTTCCTGTCACCCCTCTGTTTCAGGATTTCCAGGATGTCTCCAAATGAGACATCGTCAGAGGGTGACCGTGGGGACCCTTCCCCATCATCGTAGTCCGTTGTCTCCATGAGGGACTCCTCTGGGGAATCCATGTGTTTCCTCTTACACACCCGTTTCCGAGGGGGTTCTTTGGAGGGAGCATCCGAAGAAGACTCAGAAAGGAAGTACCCTGTACTGGGGTTTCATGGGTTTTGCGCTCTTGGAGTCCTTGGGAGGGGGGGGTGGCCTTTGATGGAGGGAACAGGTGGTAATTTCGAAGTAGGAGGATTGCTCGAAGCAAGCACCATCTCCATCACCAGGAAAGCAGGCTCGCCTGAAGAGGAATGGGAGCCCGGAACCGAAGAAGACAATTTCGGAATCGGAGTTGCATCACGCTCCACGCGGTCCGTTCCCAGGGATGGAGCCTCAAGCAAAAATGGGGAGGGAGTCACCCTCGGACCCGAAGACAGAACCAGTGACACAACCGGAATCATGGCCGGAACCGAAGGTTCCACTCCCCAAGCATGAGATTGAGGGAGGGTGGGTTCCGAAGTGGTCGGAACAGAGGAGGCGATTCGGTGCTCGGTAGAAGTCTTATGGGCCTTGTGCTTATGAGTCTTGCCCCTATCACCAGCCGGTGAAGAGGGGTCAGAATGAGGACGTTGCTTGTCCACAGAAGGAGGGGATGAGGCCTCTGACGCAGAAATAGCCTCCGAAAAAGGTGAAGGAAGCAGGCCCTTGAGGATTAACTTGTTTAGTCTTTCATTCAGTGTCCACACACTGAAGCTTGCACAAATGTCACAGGGAGGTTTCGCCGATAAGTGTGGAACCCCCAAGCAATACACAAATTCCACATGAAGATCACTATTCGGGAGTTTACCACTGCAAGAAGAGCAGTGTTTAAACCTTGCAAGTCCCTTTCTTTTCTGACATAACAATAGCAACACACACAACGCTAACTAGAAAGAAAAGTTAGAGAGAGAGAGGGAAATACCAACAATGGTATTGGGAATACCACAAGGGTAAAAAGGGCAAACACCAACAATGGTATGAAAAAAGAGATACCTGTGGGTAGAGCCGACTGTGAAAATAGAGAGAAATAATAATCTGACAGAAAGGAACTCACAAATACTTATAAAATTTGAAAAATATAACAGCTGGAGAGCTCAGTGAAATGCTGCTGTATGGCTGTGCGGCAAACGAGATCTGAGGTAACTGAGTGAAGGGCACTGTGGGTAGCAGCTTAGCTCGAGAGTTTTTGGTGTAGCAAGCTTGGTATAAGGCCGACTCAGTTCCGAGGGCTCGGAACCGAACCAATCAGTGATGAATAGGAAGAAGATTAACAACTTCAAATCTGTCTTTTTCACCACTGTAGTGCGATCTCAGAGTTGGTATATATAGTTAGGGGGGCATGGAGGGGTTGCAGCCCCACACCTGGGTAGGTCTGACATACTTCAGTGTCTCTCATTCATAAGGTGGCTAACTGCTTCCTTTCCCTGTGGTATTATTCTCTAATTTGAATCTTTGCTATATTGAACATTCGCTCTTTTAGTCTCTATGAAAAGAGTTTCAGCAAAGTGTGGTTTGGACTATGTGACAAACCTACTGCATTTTCTTCATGTACTATCACAAAATAAATGGAAGCACTGCAGTTCTGAACAGTGTAAGTGTATTGCTGAAAGTGTTAACAGAAGAAAGCCCTGGTGAAGACAAGTTAAAAAGGGTATAATTAAGAAAAAAAATATGCATCATATGAACACCTAAGATGATGCCACAGACAGTAAAAGAAGCATGCTCAAAGACCTTGTAGGTAACTGTGCTTGACAGATAAATTAAAAAAAAAATTTATTCAACATGAAATGCAGATTTACTAGCTACTGCAACACAGATTTCTGGATTCTGCCAAAGTACGCTCCTTCAAGTCACATGACAGTCCTTGACAAAATACAGTTGTTCACCAACAGCAGACATCCTTCTTCACTAGCGCAGTATTCTTCACCTTGGGGAATCTCCTGTCAAGGATAGCCCAATGTCCAATCAGTGTACAAAAGCCTTTAGAGTTTGTATGCTCCACACATCACATGTTTGCTCCCCACACAGGACGCTGGGATAAAGGTGATATACAGGTGCAGTTACCCAGAACTGAACTGCCCCAGTACGGAACAGTCTCCATAGGACAAAAGGAGGCTATGCACATCCAAAGGGAGAAAATGCAGATAGAAAAGGGTGACAAAATCAAAACCCAAAGAGGAAAATGTGAGATGGAGGGAAAAGAATATCTGCTATGGTAAGATTTTACACAAAGGTAGTACTATGCCCTTCTATATCACTGTTGCAGTATTCTTCAAATTAAGGAGAGTGCAAAAGCTCAAGAAAAGGAGGGAGAGGAAGAAAGCTGTAAAGAGCCCTTACAAAATCCATGCAGGATGGTCCTAGCAAATCATTCTTTGGCCCTAGAAACCAAATTAAATTTATAATGCTTAGTAAAGGTATACACTGAGGACCAAAGTAGTAGCTTCAAGGATGGAACTGGTGTCTACATCCTTATTTATTTATTTATATTTGTTGACCAGGAGTGTCCGACTGCACGTAGGCCCATTTTCAGCAGAGGCCCAGGGAGAAAAGCTCCAAAGTTAAAATAAACAGACAGTAGTTACATTGGATTACATAGCGATTAACAATTTACATAGCAATTACTTACAACATATTTACAGATGAACATAGTACATCAGTAGACAACTAGAATCTTTATCTGTGAAGTACATAACGGACATTAACAAATGTTACAAGAAGTTGTTCCTGCTGTATAATAAGTACTGGCTTATGAGCATCTGAGCTTGCTATAATTAAGGTAGTTAGTGGAGTGGAAAGAAAGGTAGTGGTTGGATGGGGAAGGTGATATTAGAGTGGGAGTTGCAAGGGCATAGCCAGCATGTTTTTAGGTGCGCTTTTAGTAAAGTTTTGAAGTGGGTGCATGATGGTATGGCGGTAATTGTGGGTGGGAGGGAGTTCCATAATTTGGCTATGGTGCAAGAGAATAGTGCTTCACCAGCAGAGTTATTGGCTTTAGTGATCTGCAAGTTATTTTTGTTGCTGGATCTTAGGGGTCTGGTGGTGTGATAGGGTTGGAGTAGATTCTGGAGGGATGGGACATTTAGTGGATGGTTTACTAGTTTGTGGGCGAGTGAGAGTTAATACCATTGAAGGAGGTGAGGGAGTTCAAGCCAGCCCAGTTCAACAAGTGAGACACAGTGGTGACTATGGTAGGATGCCCCTGTGGCGAATTTGGCGATTTTGTTGTAACAGGTCTCTAGCTTGTTTAGATCACATTGCCTTAGGTTGGTATATATTGGAGAGGCATAAAGTAGGGTGGAGATAAGGTGGGAATTTGCTATTGAAATCTTTGCTGCTTTGATGAGAAGTTGCTTATTTCTGTATAGCGCTCCTAGTTTTTTGTGGACTTTTTTTATGGTCATAGATATGTGAATGTCAAATTTTAGTTTATTGTCTGTTTCTACTCCTAGCAATTTGGTGTGTTCAGTTGGATATATAGTGCTGTTGTCTTTTGCTGTGATGTTAAAGTGAGAGTTGTTTTGAGTATGTTTGGTGGGTTGGAAGATGAGTTTTGTTTGGGTTGAGTATTAATTGGGCATCGGATAACCAAGTTTCAAGAGAGGAAAAGGCTTCCTGTGTGACTTTTTGCAGTTTTGGTAGGGACTGGGCAGAGAAGATGATGGTTGAGTCATCAGCATATTGTATGTGTGTGCCATGTTTGGTGGCAGAGGCTAGATTATTGGTGAAAACAGAGAAGAGTAGGGGTCCAAGGATGGATCCTTGGGGAACCCTAATGGAGACAGGTAGTTGGGGAGATAGGTCATTCTGCCATACAACGGATTGTTGGTGGTCAGACAGGTAACTTTGAAACCAGTTGGTGACTGATTGCGAGGAGGACAGGTTATTGAGAACAGGATAAGTTTTTGTGTGGGACCATGTCAAATACTTTAGTTAGGTCTAGGAAAGTAGCAGAGGAGCGATAGACATTGTTTTTATGCTGAAGGATAGTGTTAGTAAAGGAGAGTAAGGCAGTGGTGGTGCTATGGTTTCGTCGGAAACCATGCTGAGTATTGGAAAGGAGGTTGTTAGTAAGGAGGTAGTCTGAGACCTAAGAGTGTATGCATCCCTCTAGTATTTTGGAGAGTGGAGAGAGAATAGCTATGGGGTGGTAATTGGCTAGTTCTGTGGAGGGTCCGCCTTTGTGGAGGGGAATTATATGTGATACTTTCCACAGTGTGGGAATGTAACTTTCTGACAGAGATCGGTTAATCAAGATGGATACTGGGTAGGCCAGAGCATCAGCTGCAATTTGTAGGTATTCACTTGGGAGGCTGTCTGCTACTAATCTGGTGGGCTTAAGTTTAGTTAAGAGTTTTTTTTATGTTGGAGGTAGGTACAGGAGAAAAAGAGAAGGCAGTGGGGAGATTACTAGTTGAAGATGTGGGTTGGAGGGGAGGGGGGTTGTGTTGTTTAGCTAGTGATAGTATGGTTTGTGTGAAGTGTGTGTCTAGGGAAGACTGGTAGCATTGGAATTTGTCCTGTTTTATTAGCTTTTGACTCTGTTGCTTAGTTCTAGGAATTTCCATCTAGTTGAGGGTTTTTTTGTTTTGCGCCAGTGCTCCCAGGCTTTCAAGGGATCCCAGGATCCTTGAATAAAGCACCAAAAGAAGCTACAGCCCTAGCAGAATGAGCTCTGACTGAAGTACTTGCCATGAAAAGTATAGCAAAAGGAAAAGGCCTTTGATATCCAAGAGGAAATGGTTTGCTTGGAAATAAATAGCTAAACCCAAAGTCCTGAGATGAAAAGAAACAAAAATCTGGTCAGACATATGAATGGTCTTAGTTCTATCCAAACAGAACCTGAACTGTCTGTGCAAATCCAAGGTAAGCATGGCCCTCTCACTAGCAGACTGAGAAAGAAAAAAAGGAAGGCAGCTGTTACTGCCTGACTGAATTCATTAATGACCTTGCTCATAAAAGAAGGATTAGTATGAACAGATACCCTGTCCCTGTGGGGGGGGGGGGGGGGGGTGGCCATAAAGTTCTGAAGATCAGAAACCCTCCAAGCAAAAGTAAGAGCAAGCAATAAGAAAGTCTTCCAGGTACAGTGTTTGCAGGAAGCTGAATCTACAGGCTCCTATTTTTCCAAAACAAAATTAAGGTCCCAAGGAGGAGGAATAGGCTTCCTTGGGGGCCAAAGATACAGGATGCCTTTAAGAAACTGTTTGCCCCGAAAACGAGAAGTCAAAGAAGGATTCAAGGGCAAATGAGCAGAAATAGCTGACAAATTGGCCTTCACATAAGAATAGGCCAAGCCAGGCTGGAGCAACTCACATTAAAAGGACAAAACCAAAGGGACTCCTAATAAAAAGTGGTCCTGGCTATGAACTTGGCACCAGACAGAAGATCTTTGCCATGTACATGGATAATACAAGACTTCCTGGTTATGGATTTTCTTGCCTTCTGTAAAACCCTGAGCACGTCCTCAGAAAAAGCAGATGTCTGCCCACAGTGTCAGATGAAGAGTGGACAAGTGAGGATGGATGCCTGACCACTTGTCCTGTGTGAGAAGTTCCAACCGGTGAGATAACTTGTGGTGCTTGCCCCAGCCAGATGCATTAAGAGGAACCAGTGCTACCTTGGCCAAAATTGAGTCTCTAGCAAGATTTCTGGAGAGTCCAGCAGAATCATCTTCAGGACTTCTGGAAGAACAGGAGGAAGAGGGAAGGCATACAGAAACATCACCTTCCAAGGAAAAGAAAGGGCATCCATCTTCCACGCCACTTGGCAAGGCACTCAAACAGAAAAGAGGGAGCTGCCTGTTCAGAGAGGAGGCAAAACGATCTGAGGAATACCCCACAGATGGACTATGTTCAGAAACCCATCTCTGTGAAGCATCCATTCGTAAGCCTGTGTTTTGGACCTGCTCAGAGTCTGCCACTAGATTGTCCTCTGAAAGAATATACACTGCCTGAACAGTTAGCTGATGACTGATGGCCAGATCCCAGGCTTGAACAAGCCAGTATGCAAAGAAGGCCAGACTTTGCGCCATGCCCCCCCTCCCCACACACACACACACACACCTGCTGACATAGCACTTCACTGAGGTGCTGCCCATGTAAACCAGAGGACCTGTAGAGACAGTGGGGTGAAAAGCCTGAAGGACCAGAATAAGAGCTCTCATCTCTTTGATGTTGATAAAGTCTGACTTCTGATGGTAGGCAGCCAAAGACCTTGAACCTTCAGGTGAGCACAGGAAGCCCCCTACCCCATGTCTGAGGTGTCAGTGAACAGTTCTTGAAAGGAACTTAATGCTGAAAATGCAGGCCTAGGGTGCTGGTAGGTTGTTGAATCCTCCATTACTTCCTCCTTGAGGCAAGAAAGGACAGGCACTAAAATCCAGTGGGTGGTAATGCTGAAGCTAAACTGACTTGAGGTACCACTGAAGCTTCCACACATGCATTCCAAGAAGTGGAAGCATTGGAACAGAAGAAGTTATGAATCCTAGGGCCAGAAGAAGCTCTCTGGCTGGAATGACAGGCAGAGGAAGAGGAGACTGAAAGAAAGCTACCAAGGACAGAATCTTTGCAAGAGGAAGAGAGGCCAACATTGGTACTGTCTGAATCCTGCAGCCGAGATACACATGATTCCGAGAGGGAAAAGCTGACAGTGAATCCCAGACTTTTGAAGGGGAGATTATAGTGAATTCCAGAGCCTGCAACAGACAAACTGGGAAAAGGTGCCTGAATCAACAAGTCATCTAAATTGGGAAAATCTGAATTCCTTTGAGCCTGCAAAAAGCAATCATAGGAGCTAGACATTTTGTGAATACCCCTGGAGCAGTAGAGAGGCTAAAGGGCAAAGCAAAGAGCTGAAAATGAGAGGAAGAAACAGAAACGCAAAAACTTTGTGAAAATAAGGTGAAGAGGAATATGAAGGTAAGCTTCCTTCAGATCCAAGGACACCCAGAAAAGCCTGGAGCAGCAACAGAGAAAAAAGGTTTGAAGAGAAAGCATCTGAAAAGGAACCCTGAAAAAGGTGTTGACCAAGGAAAGATCCAGAATAGGCCTCCTACTGCCCCCCTTTCAAGGAACCAGGAATATTCTGGAGTAAAATCCCTTTCCACTTGGGAAGGAAGGACAGGCTGAATAGTTCCCTGGTTTACCAGGGTACCCAGAACCTCTGACAACTGAGGAAGCTGCTCTTGAGGAGGTTGAGGAATCTATGAAAAAGGAGAGAGAGACTTCCATACCATGAAGTAACCTTGAAGGATGATGTACAGAACCCAAGAATATGAGGCGATGAGTTGTCAGTCTGGAAGACAAAGGAAGAGCCAAAGGGACTAAGGAACCTGGCCAAGTGTTAAGGGGGGCAATGTGTCAAACAGAAGCAGGCTTGTTAGATAAAGGAGGCTTCTGAGCCACAGAAGCCTGAGAAGACTTAGCATCAAGAGTTCGCCTACCACTCTTCCTACATTTAGTGGTCTGACGAGGCTGCCTGCAAACAAAAGCTGACCTGGTAGGATAGTTCATCTGAAACTTAGGGGTAGGGGACACAAAATATGTTTAAGGTCCCGCAAAGCTTTACCTCTTTCTTGAGGAGACAAACATAGCAGCAGCAACAGTCACAAAAAGATTTTTATCATCCAAAGGAGCATAGAGCAACCTGGTCTTAATCTCTTCAGGTAATGACTGCAAGGAAAGCCAAGCATAATGGCCCATGACAGACCCAAAGGGAGCAGCTCTGGAAAAGGCATCAGCAACATCACAGCTACACTTGATAAAGTGGCGAGCCCCCTGAGAGGTAGAACCCAAAATAGACAGAGCAAAAGACTTGACAAGCCTGGGCAATCAAGCAGAGAGCATATCTGGTCATGTGGGTCTGGTAATCAATGGCCCTGAAGGCCAAAGTAGAAGCAGTATACACCTTCTTTCTAATCCTCTCCATGGCCCCACTAGCCATATCTGAAGGCAGCAGCTTGGTAGAGGGCAAAAGTTAGAATGCTTGACAGAGGAGACAGACACCACAGCAGGATCAACGGAAAAACATTTAAACAGAAATTGACAATACTCAGGAACCTTATACAATATGTCAGGTTTCTGTGGAGCAGGAGGCTGAAAATCAGGAGTCCCAGAGGCAGCTATAAAGGTGTCTAACAAAGCAGCCAACACAGGTGGTGCTGCAGAATGTTTAGGGGTGTCTACCTAAATCAACTCATAATACCGCTTCTGGATATCAGAAAGCTGAGAAGAATCCCATTTAAAGTATTTCATCATTCTGGCTACTGTGTCCCCAAAAGATAATTCCTTCAACGGAGACTCAGGGCTAATAGATTCCTCTTCATCAGAGCCATAAGTCAAAGGAGAAGGCAAATGCGAAGCATAGGACAAGGATCCCTCACATCAGATCTCGAATCCTCATCCACAGAATCAGGTTCTCTAAGCCTTTTAGAAGGAGGTGAGGTCCTTGATGAAGCCGGCACAGAAACCCCTTGGGAAGACTTCAGATCCAATAAGGCATTAAAAAGGCCCTAGGTGAAATCCTGCTATTCCCTTTGAGGGTCCTTAGAATGAATTGAAGAATGCCTGGTTTTCTGTTTCTCCTTGGCTGGGACATCAGCCCTAACACTGGAGGTTCCAATGCAACGAGATTCACTAAGAGTTCCAGGAATCTGTTCCCTGACCAGAATCTGAAGAATCTCTCTTCAGCCCTTTGAGACAACCAACAGCAGTTCCCCTTCGACATCCAAAACAGATGCCTGCAAAGTGTCCAAAGACGTGCAAAAGGAAGGAACCATGTCTGCATCCAATGGGGTCACAACAGAGGAATCTGAAGTCGACACTTGACTGCCTACAGAACTATCACAAGCTTCTAAAGAGATGTTTGGTGGAGGCTGGAGAGCCAAAGAATCCCACTGAGATTACTTGACCTCCTTCTTGTTTAATGGTATTACTTCGGGGTTAACTGGATTTTGCCATGCTACCCTGAACCAACTGTTTAAGCCTCTGGTTCTCAAGACAGATGGTCAGGGAAGACGACCAGCTTCTAAGAGTCCTCGGCACAAATGTCTTACAAACACTACAGGAAGTATGGTCATGGGAAGCACCAAAATCAAGAAAAATACTGTTTTCAACTATCTTTATGGGGAATCTGCCTCCTACACTGACATTTTCCCTTCTTGGATGACATGTACTCCAGATAACCAAAAGAAAACAAGACCAACAATAAGAAAAAAAAAAAAAGAATCCAGTGGGGCACTTTTCTGACTGGTGGCTAGGTATCAGCAAAACAAAGGGCATTTAGACTGACGGTAAAGAAGCTGTGGGTAATTGCGTCTATACGTCACTATACAAGATCTAAAAACATCCTGTGTGTGAAGCATAAACAGGGCATACAAGATCTAAAGGCTTTGGTATACTGGCCGGACATTGATTATCCTAAGCAGGAGATCCCCAGGGTGGAGAATCCTGAAACAGTGATATGGAAGGCCACCCTTTATTAGATATCAAAGTAATTGGATTCTCTCCATACAATAAATGCATATGCTGCACTATACAACAGCATACTGCCTTCCATGCACACAAAACAGTCAAAATACAGCTTAGTACATTCACCATATTACTACTGATTTGCAATTAAACAGTTAATGAACAGTATCCTTCTGCATTAAGCTTGAACCCTTAAAAAGTACTAAGCAGTTTTTTTTTTTTTTTTTTTTTTTTTTTAAAGTAAACATCATCGAACTTGCATGGACCTCCTGAAAAGGCCCAGGCCACCACAAGATGGCTAGCCTCAACTTGAGAAGCACTGTTTTAAACAAGTGTCACAGCCCACAGTACGTTTTACAATTCGCTATGGTTGTATAAAAAGAAAATGCACTACCCTGCTTTACCACATTATATACTTTTCATGTATGCACTCAAATGCAGAAAAAAACCTTCATTTACTGTTTCATTACAGAAGTGTACTACATGCATCATTAAAACTAATCCGTGACTCACGAATTTTCAGAAATGTTGTTCTGACCACTTAAGGTCTTTTAACTGATCTACACGAGTAGCTTCTTTTCGTTTACTTTTATTCAACATCAGTGGCTCCTTATGGAACCCTAATGGGGTCCAAATGGAGAGATGAAAAGTCAGCAAGCAAAGGAGAATAGTAGTGCTGAAATTTAATTCATCCTCAGGTCTTGGTGAGTACCTTCGTGAAGTGGACCCTGTTTCCACAAAATTTCACCAAGGCGGCACTGATGTATAGACTTCATTTATATAGTGTATATAATGGACAGAGGTAGGTCAAAAATTGAGAGAGAGAGCTGGCATGCACAAGACCCAAGATAAAAAAAAAGTGCCCAATCCTGGTTGGTGCACTGGTGCCAGGACTGGAATAATGACAGTGTAGAATCCTCAGAATATGGAAACATTCCCACATAGGTGCCAGGCCAGGCCCAGAGGGAGGATGGCCCTCTGTTGCAGAAGGAAGTTGCAGTCCACTGGGCATATTGCGGGTGCTGCGAACAGCACTTCTGGCTGACAAAGATTGAAACAATACTAATTTCATGAACTTTAATTGCACTTTGACTTAGGATGGTGTCCATTCCAGTCATAGTATTAGAAACCCAAAAGATGTGGAGAAATAAAAAAAAGATTGAAACCCTAACATTTTTGGGATTGCATTCCTTAACTACATGGCTTAAGTATATAAAAAAACCAAGACATAAAAAATAAAATTACTATCTAGAATGAAGTGCAGTGGAGTATTAACCACGGTCACTTCTTAGTTAAATTCTCATACTTGCATTTCACATCTTTAACTGGCACTGTTTTAGGTTAGGTATTGCCAAGCTCCATGCTAAATTTTCCCATGACGAGTTCCTGCTTGGGATGATTTTGGTTTTCAGTTCATTTTACCTCGTCTCCCAGTTCTCTATAAAACTTTTTTTGGGTCACCAATAAATTGCTTATTTTGTACTTTTTCTTTATATTTATTGGTGTACCTTCTAAGTTTTTCTGCCTGTGCTGAAATTTTTTGTTCATTTGCGATAGTTCATGATAGATTCCGGTTTGTTCTAATACTGCGCATTGCTTGTATCACATCTATCTTTCTTAGAATTTTTGTTAATCTGTTCCCTCTTCTACAGTCTTCTAACAGTAACACTTCTTGTCTTAATTGCTTTATAGTTTTCTCTATTCAATATTACCATAGTGGTATTCAATTTCTCCCCTTTCTTTCCCTCGCTATATGCTATTGAGGGACATGGTAGCAAATATCACACCGGGAGGCAGAAGATAATCATCCATCCATCCTCAACCCCTTCTCCCATTTTTGCAAACGGGGTTGGAGTGTCACTTCAACAGTGACAATCATCTAGAACCAAGGTTTACACTGCCATGGTCACTTTTCCCCATACAGTACACTATACTAGAGATGCTGATACATGCTTGTTAGTAATTATAAAGATTTGCAATGTTTTCATATGTTCATTAGTACTTCCAAAAACAAATGAGTTACAAGCTGTTGCAATTGCATTAAGTGAAATGTGAGATGATGCTGAAGAAAAAATGTTAACTGATATCTAAATGGTACAGCCCGAGAGATATTTGGTGTTACTTACATTTTTTAATTGTACAGAAACAAATTTTCATATTATAAATCTATCACACTCATGAATTTCATTCTGTCGTGTGAAAGCTCAACTCTGACTAAAAACAAATAGTGCGCTGATACTACATGTCTAGGTTGTACAGTTTCTATTACATGAAACGTCTGAAATTTTGGACATAGTATAATTTTTGGTGTGTTTGCAATATATGTACCAATGCAAAGACTGAATGCACCAACTACTTCCCTTTTAAAAAAACTTGTTGAACAACACTGCTGTCATTGTCTTTTTGAAAGCATTTATTGTTCAGGTTATTTACATTTGTTTGGTTTATAATGCTTTCAGTTTATGCTCAAGAATCTACAGAATTGTACAGGCTGTCACAGATGTGAAATGAATAGATGCTAGGTCTCAAGAAGTAACAATATAAGCCAACAGACTGATGAAACAGAATTACTACAGATCTGTAGGTGTCTATAATACTGCCCCTGGTGCCCAGATTCCTCCTGTGTTTCACCTGCCACCTGAAAACCAAAATCATGACAAGTTGGAACTCATCATGAGAAAATTTTGCCTGCAGCTGGTAACACCTAACCTAAAACAGTACTTGTTAAGATGTGAAGTCAAATTCACTTGGCTTGGCTGACTACTTTCTTTGAGGTGTGGCTTCAATATAATGCTGCTTTGTAATGCTTCCTTCTGATCAAGTGATGGCTAAAGACTCTTCTGGTGTCCTCTGAATGTCAAATTTCAAACAAAAGGAAAAAAATAGTATACGCACACAAAATTACTTACCGGTCTTATTTCCTCTCGGGTGAGTAGGCGTCTATACATCAGCAATGCATACACAGCATTAGCTGCTCGGGCTGCTTGAACTGGCGTTGGAGTTACATACAGAAAATCCTAAAATACAGTGGTACACAATTTTTTTAAATGGTGCAGATCAACAAACTATTGTTCACATGAAAAGTAATAAACTATCAAACAGAAAAAAGGTCAGCAAACAACTAAAGACACAAACCAAAGGCTTTGCGCTTTACACACAGATAATGTCACAAGGCAAAGTACTCTCCTACTATGCATTTGTACTATGTTATATATTAAAAGTGGTGTACTGCAAAACCTACCATATACTACCACTTTTGACTTAATTTTCATCCTTGTAAAAAAAATGAGCTCTAGCACCTTTAAGTGCCATCTGTAAAATGCCCTAGATTATAAGGAATAAATGATGTCGCCTAACTGCCAGTAGTAGCATACTCATCCTTCTTACAAGGATGGAATAAAACAAAACTATAAAACCGCTTGCCTTTCCTAGATGAGAAGCTCTGAGATGAGGAGCAGCTTCGAGGTGGGAGTGCTGTTGCCCCGTGTTGTTTGCTTCCTTCCTAGGCCAGGGGTGATGCTTGTCCCAGTATTCAGTCCGCCTGCTGTCCCTGTTGGAAATGGAATACTCTGCCTACAGTCTAGTGTTGGAATAAGTCAGGTTGTCCTTCGGATAAATGAGGAAGACAGTACTCAGTTTCTGTTTTAGCAGAAAAACCTTTATAAGCAGGTGGGCACTGCTTAGACAACTGAGTTACAAGGGTTTCTGCAAATCTTTTCATTTGGTTCTTGGTGGAAGGGCACATGGTAAGCCCACGCATTACTTCATAGGGATGATTTTGGGGAGAGGTTGCATTTATTATAATTATCCATGATGCCACAGTGGGCTTTACCTTGTGTGCGTTTGGGGGTGGGTTCAATTTTCAACAAAAGAGATTTAGGCTTAACATTTTGTTTTCCACTAAAAACCTTTCTAATACAATGAGGTCAGTCATTAGATTTAAAAAAGTTATGTACACACCATAACGTTCCATCTGAGTTGTTGCTCTTCATTTGTCTTCAACCTGTGGGACACAGATCGGACACTCAGCCGCATTTCTCCAGCATCGGATCCAAGCTCCTCCCCTACCCACAATGCTCGTCTCCTTCCTCCCTTTAGATAGAGTTTGCTGCCCACTATGGCAACCCAACCTGACACAATGCCTTACCCCTTGGCACAACAACCCAGATAGTACCACAATAAATGAGCATTTATGCCAATGAAAGGGCCATGTCTTTTCTAGCTAGACCAGGGAAGGTTGAAGACAAATGAAGAGCAACAACTCAGATGGAACGTTCTGGTGAGTATGTAACTTCTTTATCTGAAGTTGTCTTCGTTTTCTCTTCAACCTGTGGGACAGAGTTCCCAGCAACCAAACACCTAGGTGGCCCTCATGGAAGGATATTTTGTAACACGGCAGAGCCAAAGGATGCCCTACTTCTGGAGAGAAGATCCAACTTGTAATGGGAGATGAAAGCATATGAAGATGCCAAGGTAGCCGCACAGCAAATATCATCCAAGGAAACTTTGGATCAAAAGGCAACTGAAGTAGACATAGCCCTATTAGAATGAGTCTTAATTTGACCTGGTGGAGATGATCCTTTGGTTGAATATGCCAAAAGTATACACTGGAAAATCCAACGAGCAATGGTAACCATTGATGCACGCTTGCCTAAAAAGGGCTTAGAGCAAGAAAAGAAAAGCTGATCGGACTTGTGAAGTCCTTAGTTCTGTGTAAGTAAAAGCATATTTGTCTATGAACATCCAACAGGTGTAACTTGTACTCACCCTTCTTCTGAAAGTTTGGAAAGACGACAGGGAGGTTGATAACCTGACTGATTCTGAGGCCACTTTCAGCAGAAAGGAAGGATTACTGCGCAAAGATACCCTATCTTTATAAAAGGTTTAATCGATAAGGCCTAAATCTCCAAAACTCTTTTAGTGAAGTAATAGCAACCAGGAAGGGCTGTCTTCCAAAACAGGAACTGCAAATCCACCGAAACAGTGGGTTCAAAGGGGGAAGAAACCAAGGCATGAAGGACCCAAGGAGGCATACAGTCCTTGATCAGCGGTCTAAGAAGGAAAGTACTCTTCAGAAAGGCTTTGCAGAGCTTAGAAGAGGCTAGAGAACCTGAATTACCCCCTATGTGGACATTAGAAATAGCCACCAGTTGAACTTTAAAACTGTAGAGAAGCTGGCACCTCGTAGAAAAATGCCTGCCAGAAATTCTAACATAACAGGGACCAGGGCAGTGAAAAGGTCCAAATCACGTTGTGATGCCCAAATAGACAAACATTTGCACTTACTCGAATAAACCTTTCTTGTGGAAGATTTATGAGCCACTACCAAAATCTTCTTAACCAGAGAAGATAGCCCAGGAGTACTAACTATCATGGGAACTGGAGGGGCCAAGCGATGAGCTTGAGACTGGGCAGATCTGGATGTGGAATCCCTGAGGGATGTGAAATCAGATCTGGGACTGGATCCAATGTCCAGGGCGGACACACTGCATGAGACCACAGAGAAGGGAACCAAACTGGGTGATGCCAGAAGAGGGCAATGAAGATGACCCGTTGTGCTTTCTGAATGAGCTTTGGGATTAGGGGGAGTGGAGGATAAGCATACAGCAGATCGGAGCCCAAGCTTGAACCACAGCGTCTCTGGGGGACTCCCCCAGAGGGGGGTTCAGAGAAAAGAAATCACTGCACTTCACATTGGAAGGACAGGCGAAGAGATCGCAGCAAGGCTGACCCCACTGTAGAAAAATCTGTTTCACTACTGAAGGATTCAGAGACCACTCATAAGGCATCAGGATAGACCTGCTGAGCCTGCCCGCTAGAATGATGGACCTCCCCCAGAATGTGAGTTGCTACCAGAAAACGGCTGGTGGAGGAAAGCCCACTCCCACAATCTCATGGCTTAGTGGCAAAGGGGGTAAGACCTGGTTCCCCCGTTTGATGATGTACCAGACTACCGACATATGGTCGGTCTGGATGGCAATCGTCTCCAGGGGAAGAAGGGCACGTAGAGTTTGCAATGCCAATAACACCCCTCTCATTTCCAGGACGTTGATATGCAACTGGGTCACTGGGTCTCCATGGAAGACAATGCGGCTTGAACTGTCCTTTCCAAACAATGCCCCCCCCCCCCAACCCAAGTAGGGAGGCATCTGTGGTCAAAGGGGAGGAGAGAATAAACAGGCGACCACGAAGAAGGCCTGGGGACTGAATCCACAAGAGATGAGAATCTCTGCAGGCTCACAACAGACTAACAGGATGTGTCAATGGTAGATCTACAAAAGACCAATGGACCACTAAGTCCATTCGAGTACCCTCATGTGTAACCAGGCTGTGGGAATGAGGGTGATCATGGCCACCATGGACCTCAGCTCCCTTAACACAAACTCCACTGTAGGAGATGGAACTTGAATATACAAGATGTGATGTTTGAAGGACTGAAGTTTGTCTGGTGTCAGGAAAACCTTGGTCTGAATTGTGCCTAACCGGGCTCCAATGAAGTCCAGCATTTGAACCTGTTCTAACAGGGATTTGTTAAGATTTATGGTGATGTCCAATGGGTGGGCAGTTTGCATAAGGAAATCCCTGGCTTGGCAGAGTCGATGCCTGGAGGGGGCAGAAAAGAGCCAATCATCCAGTTATGGGAAGACATGGAAGCCCTGCAGCCGCAGGTGAGCTGCTGTCACCACCATCACTTTGGTGAACACGTTGGAGGCTGTGGTGAGACCAAAGGGTATCGATCTGAACTGGTAATGACGGATCCCCAGCGGGAAGCAGAGAAACCTTCGAGAGCGTCTGTTCATTTTGATGTGATAGTACGTATCTTGTAGGTCTACTGAGCACATTTAATCGTTCTCCTTGCAGGAAGGACAGGATAGATTGAAGTGTGACCATCCGAAATTTCGTCTTGGAAACGAACAGGCTCAGGGTAGAGAGATCCAGAATTGGCCTCAAGTCCCCTGTTTCCTTTGGCCCTAAAAGGAACCTGGAATAGATGCCTAATCCAGACTTGTCGGGGGGGGGGGGGGGGGGACAGGCTGGATTTTCTAGCAGCTTGGAAATTTCCTGTGCTGCAGCCTCCTTTTGCGGGGGTGGAATGTCCAGGAGCTGCTTGGCCAGAACTGGCCTTCGAAGGAAGGGGAACAAATATCCTCTGGATATGATTTGCAACAACCATTGATAGTTTGTGATGGACTCTCAGGCTGTTGGGTATAGCAATAGTCGACCCCTGACTGCCTCCAGAGACGAGCAGCCAGGCAACCCTTTAAGGCTGCTGCGCGGGTCTGTCAGAGAACAAATCCCGAGACCCTTGGTTCCTCGGGCACCTTCTGCCATGAGGGTGGCATCTGTCAAATCCCCCCTCTACCTCTGAGAGACGGCAAGTCCAGAGCGTCCTGGGAATAGCCCTGAGACTTCTGACATCACATCATCTTTGACCCCCACTGATTCTTGGAGAAGGATTGTTGAAGGGTTCAGAAGTGTATTCCTATGGCAGTCTTACTGCCCTCCTCACTCTGGACCAGTGTGCCGTGTAACATCTTTCCAAAGAGAGTGGAACCATCGCATGTGGCATTTGTATATGATGCCTTGAAGGGCTCCGAAAAGGTAGACAGTCAGATCCAGGCATAACGCCTAATAGCAATGCCTGCTCTGGCAGCGCCTCAGTAGTTTGAAAGAGAAGCCACATAGAGGTATTGGCAATTGAGGTGAGGGTGGCCATTCAAGAAGAGAAAACCTTCTTATCCTCCGCCGACATGAACCTTGGGGTAGACTCTGCAACCTCCTTAACTACCTCTTACTGAAGCCTAATAACATGTGCCATGTACAGAGAATAAAGCTGAAATGTAGGCCCGCTTCCCAAAACAGTCCAAGGCCCTAGACTCTCTGGATGGACTCCTGTGCGAGCTCGATCTTGTTGGCTGCCGCCACCACCACCATGGCATCGACAGGGCGTCCCCTTTGACCAGTGTGGCTTATCAAAAGGGGTGTTGAGGACCTTATCAAGGCATTTAGGAATCTGCTCCATTGTGTTGGGCTCCTTCCACCACTGAGATATTATGAGATCCACCAGGGGGATCAGCGAGAGGGGAAAGTACAGCTGTGTACACTTACCATAAATGCAGATGTTTGGGTGTATTCACTGTTGCAGTCATTACATTTGGGTAATCTGCTGGCAGGTATTCCTCAGTCGGCCTGAATTCCAAAGTCTTGGGTCCTGCGTCAGTGGCGGTCTCCCCTTCCATGACGTCAGGTTGTCAGGGGTATAAAAACATGCAGCCGACGCCATTTTCTTTAGTTTTTCTTGCCCCAGATGTCAGCTGCCCCCCAAATGGGTAGAAAAAAAAAAATATATATATATATATATATATATATATATATATATATATATATAAACTATATATACATGCAACACTATAAACTTTACCTTTATCTACAAGCAAATACACCACAAAGGCTGTAGAAAATAGTGAAGGAAAGAGAAAACTCCAGAAAAAAGGGGGATGGCGAGCTGGTAACCTGGACTGCAAAAGTGAATACACTCGAACATCTACATTTATTGTAAGTGTACACAACTGTACTTTGTTCTTTGTGTTTCACTGTTGTAGTCATTACATTTGGGTAGAATCCCAAAGCTATGGATGGGAGGCTGGAGCTAAACTGCATTAGGGGCGGCTATAAGGCCCTGTAGAACTGCAGTGGCAAAGCCTGCCCTTGACTTACAATAGAGAGGCAAATGATAATGCTTTGTAAAAGTGTGAACAGAACTCCAAGTAGCAGCCTCTAGAATGTCTTTGGTTGGTACCCCTCTGAGAAAAGCTGCTGATGCAGCTGCAGCCCTGGTGGAATGAGACCTAATGCCCATGGGCACAGGTTTACCATGGTGTAAATAGCAGAAACGAATGCAGTGGCTTATCCACTTTGAAATAGTCTTTCCCTCGGATCCTGCAGCAAATGCCACTAGTAGCTGCTCAGTTTTTCTTAGAGCTTTAGTCCTGCTCAAGCAGAATCTTAGTTGTCTGTGTACGTCCAAGGAATGCAGAATCCGCTCCCCCTTGTTCTGCGGGTTTGGATAAAAAGTTGGCAGATGAATAGTTTGGTTAAGAGCCACACTGGAAACCACCTTAGGCATAAAGGAAGGATTGGTCATGAGGGAAGCCCTGTCTGGGTAAAAAATGATAAAAGGCTCAACAGCCATGAGGGCCTGTAGCTCTGAAACCCTTCTTGCTGAAGTAGCAAAGCTGTTTTCCATGATAAGAACTTTAGATCTGCAGTAGCAGCTGGTTCAAATGGAGGCAGGGTGAGCTTTTCCAACACATAATTGAGGTCTCATGCAGGAATTGGTGATCTTCTGGAAGGCCTTAAATTTCTGGCTCCTCTAAGATACTGCTTTAGCAAAGGATGTGAAAAGATTGATGGCTCTGTGTTGTAATGAGCCACGATGGTAGAGGCATGGATTTTTATTGATGAAAAAGATAGACCTTTGTCAAGCATCTCAGTCAAGTATTGTAAAATCTGAGGAATATTTGACTCTGCTGTGTCAGTTCCTTGTGCTTGGTTCCAAGCATAGAATCTTTTCCATTTATCAGCATAAGATTTTCTAGTACTAGGCCTTCTGGCTTCCAAAATGACATCCATCACAGATTTACTGAGAGTTGTTGTTTGAATAACTACATGATCAGCCATGCTGCCAGGTTCAGTGTTTGTAGCTGATTATGCAGGATCTGACTGTTTTGCTGAGACAGTAAGTGAGGTATTTGAGGCAAGAACCAAGCTGGGAATTGAGACATATTCCTTAGGATTGGGTACCAATATTGGCGGGGCCAGTCCAGGGCAATTAGTATCATCTTTGGTTTTTCTTGTCTGACCTTTAGTAGAACCTTGGGAAGAGGAGGCAGAGGAGGAAAGGCGTAAACTGATAGGTTTTTCCAACTGAAGGATAGGGCATCCACTTTCCATGCTTGCCTGTGATGAGTCCTTGTACAGAATTTGTCCAGTTGATAATTCTGAGAAGAGGCAAATAGGTCTATCTCTGGGCTCCCCCATTTCTTTATCATGCTGAAGACTTGCTTTTGTTTGTCCAAGTAGAATCGTAGCTGCCTGTGTACATCCAAAGAATGCAGAAGTTTCTCCCCTTTATTTTGGGGGTTTGGATAAAAAGTAGGCAAATGGATGGTTTGGTTAAGAGCCACACTAGATACCACCTTTGGCATGAAGGTAGGGTTTATCCTTAAAGATACCATGTCCTAATGAAAAATTATAAAAGGTTCTACTGCCATTAATGCCTGTAGCTCAGAGACTCTTCATGCTGAAGTTACTGCCAGGAGCAGAGCTGTTTTCCATGATAAAAATTTTAGGTCAGCTGTATTGGCTGGCTCAAAAGGTGGTAGGGTCAGTTTTTCCAAAACGAAACTGAGGTCCCAAGTTGGTGTTGGTGCTCTCCGGGGCGTTCTTATGTTTTTAGCCCCTCTGAGGTACTGCTTTAGCAAGGGATGTGAGAATAAAGGAGGATCCATGTTGTAATGTGCAGAAATGGCAGAGTGTGGGATCTCTCTTAATTGAAAAAAAGGATAGGCCTCTGTCCAGCATCTCAGTTAAGATTGTAAAAACCTGAGGAATGTTGACAATGTGAGCCTGGTTCCAGGTGCAGAATCTCGTCCATTTTTCTGAGTAAGCTTTCCTGGTGCTAGGCCTCCTGTCCTCCAAATGACACCCATAACAGCTTTAGATAGAGGTGTTGCCTGTTTGACTAAACTATCTGCCATGCAGCCAGGTTTAGGGTGTTGAGCTGACCATGCAGAATCTGATTGTTTTGTTTAGTCAGAAGGTGTGGAATTTGGGGCAAAATCCATGGTGGGCCCTGAGCCAAGTTCCTTAAGATAGGGTACCAGTGCTGGCGTGGCCAATCTGGAGCAATCAGGATCATCTGTGGTTTTTCTTTTCTGGCTTTTAGAAGTACCTTTGAAAGGAGAGGCAGTGGTGGGAAGGCATAGACTTTTAGGTTTTTCCAGCTGAACAGAAGAGCATCCACTTTCCATGCTCGTTTGTGATAAGTCCTTGTGCAGAATTTTTGTAGTTGGCAATTCAGAGGGGAGGCAAAAAGATCTGTCTGGACATCCCTATTTTTGTGTTATCATGCTGAAGATTTGTGGATTCAATTTCCATTTGTGAGGGTCCATGATATTTCTGCTTAGGTCATCTGCCAGAGTATTTTTCTTTCCTGGCAGGAATTGTGTTTGCAGGTGAACTTGACACATTAGAGCTGTGTTCCACAAGGTCATGGCTTGCCTGCATAGGGGATAGGAATGAGTGCCCCCTTGTTTGTTTATGTACCACATTACTGTGGTGTTGTCTGTCTTTAGTAATAGTTGTCCTGGATGTAGAAGGTCCTTGAAAGCTGTTAGGGCATTTTGAACAGCCAACATCTCTTTTTGATTGATGTGAAGATGCATCTGGTCTGTAGTCCACTTGCCCTGAATGCATTTCCCTGCCATGTGTGCTCCCCAGGCGTAATCCGAAGCATCTGTTGTTAGAGTTTGCCTGGCTGTGGGTTGGGTAAAAGGCTGACCCTTGTTTAGGTGACATGCCTATGCCCACCATCGAAACTCCTGTTGTAGGCAGGGAATTATTGGAATTACTGCTTCTAGACTGTGAGAATGTTAAGTCCAAACACTTTTTAGGTACCATTGTAATTTCCTCATATGCAGTTTAGCATATGGTATTAGTAGAATGCAGAATGCCATGAATCCCAGGACCTGCAGAATTTTTCTTGCAGGGAGATGGGACGTTTTTGCCAGTAGTTGAAAGTATTGAGTTAGCTGCACTTGTTTGTCTGGCGTGAGGTAAGCCATCTGGGCCGTTGCATTTAAGCTGGCACCCAGGAATGTAATCTGTTGTGAGAGCACTAGTTTTGACTTATTTTCGTTTACTGTGTACCCTAGAGAAGTTAGCAACTTTTTCACAAATGCCAGATGCTGTAGAAGAATGTCCTTTGTCTCTGCTTGAATGACGCAGTCATCCAGGTATGGATATATTTGAATTTCTTTTTGTCTGCAAAATGCAATTACTGGTGCCAGACATTCTGTGAAGACCCTGGGCGCAGTAGATAAGCCAAAGGGCAGTGCAGAGAATTGGTAGTGCATTGTACCAGCTTTGAATCTGAGGTATCTTCTGCAATTGTGTCCGATAGGGACATGCAGGTAATGCCTCTATGAGGTCCAGAGTAACAAGCCAAGCCTTCTTGCCCAGCATAGGTAGAAGTTGCTGTAATGTCAACATTTTGAATTTTGGAATATCCAGGTAAGTATTCAGAATTGAAAGGTCCAGTATAGGCCTCCAGGCTTTGTCCTTTCTGGGGACCAGGAAGAGTCTTGAGTAAAATCCTTGTCCTTGTTCCTGTTGTGGTACTTTTTGTATAGCTCTCATGTCCATGAGGGCTGACATTTGTTTTTGTGCCTCTGCCCTTTGATTTTGTGGCAGGTCTGGCATTCCTTTTAGTTTTGGTTAAGTATGGAAGTGGAATCTGTAAACTTGAGACACAATATTCAGGACCCATTTGTCTTGAGTGACTGCTCGCCAGTTTTGGGAAAAAAGTGCTTGGCGTACACAAAGGAAAGTCATTGTGACTGTTTCCTGTAAGGTTGAGACTTGTCCTCACCTCCTTTTAGGGTTGAGGTGCCCCACTGTCGTTGTCTATTTGAGCCTTGGGGTTGAGATCTGCCTCTTGGGCATCTGTATCTGCCTCTCTGTGTCCTGTCTGACACTGGAAAAGAACAATTTTTTGTTGGCCAATTTCTGCTAAACCGAGGTGGCTGTACCTGTAAGAAATCCTTGACTGTTTGCATAGATTTAGCTTTATCCTCCATTTTCTTTAACACCTCTTCTGCCTTAACACCAAACAAGGTATCATGTTGTAAAGGAGCATCCAATAACTTTGCCTTAACATGATCAGGTAAGCTCTGTTCTTTTAACAAAACATGACTTTGAATAATAGAACCTGTAACTGCGGCTCTACAAGAGGCCTCAAAAGAATCAAAACCACATTGCAGAGTATGTTTTCCCATCTGTTCAACTGCATGGAATAAATCCTGCATTTCTTTACAATCAGGAGCTTCTGAGCTAGCAAGCATTTTCTATTAGAGCCATTAAATATTGTTGGTACTTAAGCATGTGAAACTGGCAATTTAAAGCTCTCACTGCTAAAGTTGCAGACGTGTATACTTTCTTCCCCATCTATCCAAAGCTCTGGAATCTCTGTCAAAGGGTACTGAATTTTTTGCAATGGAAGCCTTAACCCCTTTTGGACCCTGGGAAATAATTTCTGGGTCAGCAGAAGGGTGTTTGTAAAGAAACTTGTGAGAGTCAGGAACTCTATAATACCTATCTGGCTTTGCTGGAGCAGGGGGCAGAGAGTCAGGAGATAAGCTATATTCAGAAAACACATCACCCACAATGTCTAGCACAGGAGCAATAGCTAAGGGCCTGTGCTGAGGCAATAAGAGGAAATCCCTGAGCCTTTTCTTGGATTCTGAGTATTCTTGACTTTCCCAATGTAAAGTCTCCCCAAAAGAGTAATCCTCAGGAGGAGAGGCTGAAGGGATAGATTCCTCAGCATCAGAGTCCTCATAGGGGGGTAAAGAATATCCCTGGTTTGAAGAGGAATCAGAGGAAATGGAAACCTGATCAGAGGAGTCATAGTCTGTATCCTGCCTAGGCCTTTTCTCAGGAGGGGGATGGAAACCCCTGATTAGAGTAATGAGGTCTTCGGCCATTTTAAGCATCTGTTTCTTAGGCATGGAGGACTGTCCAGGAGAATGCTGTACTTGTTTCTTTGCCTTTAATGGTACCTTTGTCTTGGCTGTTGTCTTAATGGTACCTTTGTCTTGGCTGTTGTCTTAATGGTAAGTTGTGAAGGTCTAAAAACACCCTCAGAAGCCGGTGCCTGCTCAGCGGCTCTGGACCCATCTGAGGGATTAGTTTCCGTAGGCCCAATACCTTGAGTTTCCAGAGGCCTAGCTGTCGCCACGTGGGAGTCGGAAGCGGCCTGTGGCTCTGAGGTAGCGGGTGTCAGGGGGCTGCGAAAGCACCTCACTGAGAACCGGTCAACCAGCGACTGGTCTACAAGAGGTTTTGTCGTCGGTTTTGGACCTCAGATGCCTGTATTTATCTTTGTCTCTGCATTTTTCCAGTATTAAAGTAGTCTGCTGATCCGACGGCATGGTATAATTGAACCTTCGGCCAAAGTAGTGTAAAGCAAAATCAAAACGTCTCTTTATAGTGCGTTTGTTGAATCTAGCACAAAACCGACAACTAGTGATATCATGATCAGGGCCCAGGCATGGAATACAGTAAGAGTGGAAGTCCTTATGAGGTATTTGCTTCCCACAAGAAATACAATTATTAACTTTTTCTGACATCGGTCTGAGGCAAGAAAAATGATTCCCCAACGGGGGTACTTAGCTTTATTAAAGACTTCGGATCTGAAATTCGACTTCAAAAATCTCAGGAGTCGGCCGACCGGCACTTGTGAACTGCTTCTTCTTCGGGTACCACGCGGCAAGAAAGACTGGAGAAAATGGCGTCGGATGCATTTTACATACCCCTGGCGCACTGACGTCAGGGAAAAAGCAACAGCAACTGACACCGGACCAAGACTTTGGAACTCTGGCCGACTACAGGACCGCTTGACGGCAGGATAACCCAAGTGTGATGACTGCAGCAGTGTAACACGATGAACATCTGATAGTGCATGTAGCCTGCTTTGAAGCATAGGTATTTTCTGCAAGACTCCCCGATAGGGATGTGCAGGTATGCTACTTAAGTCTAGTGTTGCCAACCATGAATCTTTGCCTAGCATATGAAGCAGCTGGTGAAGAGTCAGCATCTTGAATTTTGGAATCACCAGAAAGGTATTTAGAGTAGAAAGGTCCAGCAAAGGACGCCATGTACTGCCTTTTCTGGGTACCAGGAAAAGTCTTGAATAGAACCCTTGTCCCTTTTCCTCCTCTGGTACCAACTGAATAGCCCCCTATGCTTAAGAGAGAGAGAGAGAGTACTTGATTTTGGGCCTCTGCCCACTGATCTGGGGGTAGATTTGGCCATCCGCTTGGTGTTGGTAAGGTGTGAAAGTGAAATCTGTACCCTTGGGACACTATATTTAAAACCCATTTGTCCTGGGTAATGAGTTCCCAGTTTATGGCCTGCAGACCAATCCTTCTGCCTAAAGGAGCATTCAGTTGGGAAGTGCTTGGAAGTTTCAGAAGCAAGTCATTGAGACTTTTTTCCATAGGGGAGAGTCTACTCCCTGATTTGGGTACGGAAACCCCCTACTGCTTAGCCTTGTGTGTCCCCTGGGACTGAAACCTGGGGTTTCTTCTATGCCTGGGTTTGGCTTGAGAAGACCTTGAAGAGGCTGGAAATGACCAATTTTTAGAGGGCCACTGCCTACTAAATCTAGGAGGCTGAAATTGTAAGAAAGCTTTAACAGTTTGCATAGATTTAGCCTCATCTTCCATCTTTTTAAGAACTTCCTCAGCCTTGTTGTCAAACAGGCGGTCCTGATTTAAGGGAGCATCCAACAATTTAGCTTTAACATGATCAGGTAAAGATTGCTCCTTAAGCCAAGCATGCCTTCTGAGCACAGAACTATTAACAGCAGCCCTGCAAGAGGCCTCTAAAGAATCAAATCCACATTGCAAAGTATGTTTTCCAACCTGCTCAGCAGAATGCATTAGGCTCATAGGTTCATAGATTAGTACTAGGCTAACTGCCCTTGCGAGCCATTTTTAAGCCTAGCCAATTATCCTTTGTGAGACTCGAATCCTGCACCTTGTGCTTGCAAGGCAAACACTTTAACCATTAGACCCCCCTCCCAACCCCATTAAATCCTGTAATTCTTTATTTTCCGCACAGTCGGGAATCAACGTCATTTTCTGTTTAAGCAATCCAATAACATGGTGTAGATACTTTAACATATGAAACTGGCAGTTTAAAGCCCTAATGGCCAAGGCTGCAGAAGTGTGAACCTTCTTACCCCATCCATCCAGCACCCTGGAGTCTCTATCAGAAGGGGGTAGGAGTTTAAGCAGTAGAAGCCTTAATGCCCTTGGGTCCCCTGTGAAATAGTTTCTGGATCCACAATACGATTTTTAAAAAGGAACTTGTGTGAATCAGGAACCCTGTAATATTTCAGGTTTTCTGGGAGTAGGAGGCAGAGAATCAGGGGCCAAACTAGATTCCGAAAAGGCATCAGCAATGTCCAGTACAGGAGGAACAGCTAAAGGCCTATGCTGAGGCAGGAGTAAGAAATCCCTAAACCTCTTTTTTGAATCAGAAAAATCCTGGCTTTCCCAGTGGAAATGCTCCCTTAGAGTATGTAAGGTTTCATCAAAAGAAAAATCCTTTGGAGGGGAAGCAGAGGGAATAGAGTCCTCTGCATCAGAATCCTCATAAGTAGATAAGGACAAATCCAGATCATCAGAAGAATCAGAATCCTGGTCAGAAGATTCATAAACAACTTCAGTCCTAAGTCTCCTAGAATGGGGAGGCTGGCTTCCCCTGATTAGAGTTATAAGAACCTTCAGCCATTCTTATCATTTGTATTTTAGGCATAGAGGCCTGAGCATGCAGCCTGGGTGTCGTTTTTTTAGGCATGGTTCAAGATTTAGACCTAAAAGAAAAAGGAGGCGTCGGTTTAATATGCATGTCTGTAGGCCAGAATACACCCTCGGAAGCTGGTGCCAGCACAGCGGCTCCGGACCCATCCAAGGTAGCAACATTCGCAGGTTCCATAGTTGAAGCATCTTGCGGCATACCGGACTCAGCATGGGTCTCAGTAGAGGCCTGCAAATCAGAAGTAGTGGGTATCAGGGGCTGCAAAAGCGCCTCACTGAGTACCGACGAACTGACGACTGGCTTAGGAGAAGGGTTGTCGGCAATTTTGGACCTCGGCGGCCTGTCTCTGTCTTTATCCTTGCGTTTTTTCGGAATCCCGGTCGTCGGATGGCTAATAGACGACATTTCTGGATAATTAAACCGAGAACCGAAATATTCAGAGGCGAAAATATATAGACAATGGATAGTGCACTGATTTAAAAAAGCACCAAACCGACAGCACGGTACGTCATGGTCAGGGCCTAGGCAAGGAATACAGTACGAATGAGAATCTTTATAAGGTATTTGCTTTCCACAAGTAATATAATTATTAACTTTTACTGACATCGGTAAGGAGCAAGAAAATGTTTCCCCAATGGGGTACTTAGCTTTAATTGAAGACTTCGGTTCTGAAATGCGAAAACTTAAATTTCAGGAGTCTGCCGATTGGCACTTGCGAACTGCGTCTGCTTCAGGCACCACAGGGCAAGAAAAACTGATGTAATTGCGGTGGCTGCATGTTTTATATCCCTGACGACCTGATGTCATGGAAGAAGGGACAGCAAATGACGCGGGACCCAAGACTTTGTTAATCAGGCCGACTGAGGGCTACTGCATGCAGATAATCCAAAAGTGATGACTGCAACAGTGAAACACGAAGAACATCTAGTGCAGGAGTAAAATAAAAAAGAAACATGTATGAACAAGGAGCCTCAGATCAGAGGAAGAGATGGTGCAGAAGAAGAAAGCAGTAGAGGAGGGATAAAGTGATCTAGAGGGAGGGTGTAGAAGGGAGAGCATATAGACATAGTAAGTTATAGATATAGTAGGTTATAGAAATAGGAAAGGTCTTATAGATCAGACGTAGTGGTAAAGTGGGGAGAGGGAGGGGTAAAGTAGGGCGGTTGCAGGTACATATAGGGTTGTTATGGAGATACAGTATCAGGTCATGTTTGAAGTTAGAAATGGAGGTATGGCTTCTGATTTGGAGTGGAAGATTGTTCCAAATAAGGGAAATGGAGTGTTTATAGAGTAATTTATCTATGTTCTTACTGGGTCTATAGACTTGTAGTAAATGTTTTATCGGAGCTGCGCAGGGAACGGGGAGGGGGTTACCAGGAAATCAGGTTGGACAGAGATGGAAAGTCAGAGTTAGAATTAAGAAATTTAAAAGCTTGGGTTAGCTGACTTTTGGCCAGAAGGTATGGGAGTTCAAGCCAATGTACTTCTGTGAGTGCTGTGCAGTGATGGGATTTTATAGGAGCTGCTGGTGACAAATTTAGCAATTTTGTTGTAGGTTTGGTCAAGCTTTGTTAGCAGGTTATTTTGTAGATTAGAAAATAGAGGGGAGCCATAGAGGACAGGGAGGAGATCGTATTGGGCTAGCATCAGTTTTGAGTTGGAGGCCAGGAATAAGAAGTTATGTACTCACCATAACGTTCCATCTGAGTAGGTAAACTTAATTTGTCTCCAACATGTGGGATACAGATCAGACCTCGGATCTGAGCCGGCAACTTCACAAAGCTTAGATCCGAGCTCCTAGCTCCCTCCCCTTACCCATAATCCCCTGCCAACCCTGACTGACCTCAGATCAAGTTTGCCCGCAAGCACTATAGTGTACAACTAACTACATTATCAGAATGGTACATCACTATATGACATGAAAACACATCTGAAGGTCAGGGGGACGGTTGCAGACAAATGAAGTTTACCTACTCAGATGGAACGTTAGGGTGAGTACATAACTTCTTAATCTGAAGTAGTTAACGTCATTTGGTCTGCAACATGTGGGGCAGAGTCCCCAGCTACCTAAACCTTGGGCAGCCTTCATGTAAGGATGTTCCGGAGCACTGCGGAGCCAAAAGAAGTTCTCCCTCTGGAGGTAATGTCCAATTTATAATGACTGATGAAGGTATGAGATGAGGCCCAAGTGGCTGCTGAACAGATATCATCCAAGGAAACCCTGGATTTAAAGGCGGCAGAAGTAGCCATAGCCCTAGTTGAATGGGCACGAACTCCTTGAGGTACGGGCCTGCCGGAATTTTGATACGCTGTAATGATACACTGAGAGATCCATCTCGATAAGGAAACTTTTGAGACCGGTTTACCTAAATTAAATTTGGCAAAGGAGGAGAACAACTGGTTGGATTGTCTATGACCAGATGTCCTATGAATATAAAATCTAAGTTGTCTGTGTACGTCCAAAGAATGTAATTTGTACTCCCCTTTGTTCTTGTAGTTAGGAAAGAATACCGGCAAGTTGATAGATTGGTTGATATTAGATTCAGAAACTACCTTCGGAAGAAAAGAGGGACTGGTCCTGAGGTAAACCCTATCCTTGTGAAAGGCTAAGTAAGGGGGTTTCACAGAAAGAGCTTGCAATTCGGATACTCTCCTGGCTGAGGTAATAGCCACAAGAAAGGCTGTTTTCCATGACAAATATTTGAGGTCTACTGAAGATGCCGGATCGAAGGGAGGGGCTGTCAGGGCTTGTAATACCAAAGTCAAATCCCATGGGGGTACCGCTTCCTTTATTGGAGGTCTAAGAAGAAAGGTGCCCTTTAGGAACGTTTTGCACAATTTTGTAGAGATCAAAGGGCCCATTTCAGTACCTACGTGGTAATGAGAGATAGCTGCCAACTGAACCTTAACCATAGAACAGCTAGCTCCGTCATTAAAAAGACCTGAAAGTAAGTCCAGCACCGCAGACAAGGGGGCTGTGAAAAGGTCCAAATTATGGCGTTCTGCCCAGATAGAGAAACGCTTCCACTTACTACCACAGACCTGCCTAGTAGAGGGCTTGTGCACTGCTACTAGGATAGTTTTAATTGGAGAAGAGATACTGGGAGTCCTAGCGGAACTGGAGCAGCCAAGCTGTAAGCTTGAGGCTGGCCAGGTCGGGAAGTGGGAGTCCCTGGGGGTGGGAGATTAGATCTAGAATCCAGGGCGGATTCACTTGATGAGACCAGAGGTAAGGGAACCAAGCTTGGCGAGGCCAGAATGGGGCAAAGAGGATCATCCTGCTCTCCAACTGACTGGCTTTCTGAAGAAGTTTCAGCATGAGGGGAAGAGGAGGGTAGGCATTGAGAAGACCGGATGGCCAAGCATGCACCAAGGCGTCCCTCGGGGATTCCCCGACAGTGGGAATGAGAGTGAAGTAATTGTTGCATTTCGTGTTTGAGGGAGATGCGAAAAGATCGCAACAGGGCTGCCCCCAAACGGCAAAAATTCGACTCGCTACTCGAGGATTGAGGGACCACTCGTAAGGTGAAAGGATGGTGCGACTCTGTCTGTCCACCAGGATGTTGGTCCATCCCGGAATGTGCGTTGCAATGAGAAAGCAGCTGGTGGAGATTGCCCATTCCCACACTCTCATGGCTTCTTGACAGAGTGGGTAAGACTTGGTTCCCCCTTGTTTGTTGATATACCATACCACAGACATACTGTCTGTTTGGACTGCAATTGTTCCTACAGGAAGAAGGCTCTGAAGTGCTAGCAACGACAACAGCATTGCCCTCATCTCTAGAACATTTATGTGCAATAAGGTCTCCGAATCGTTCCACGTGCCTTGGACCGTCCTGCTCGAATAATGCCCCCCACCCCACCCCAGATGAGAGGCATCCGTGGTCACCATGGCGAGAGGGGGGGCCATGGCAAAGGGGAGTCCCGCCTAGAAGTCCGGTGATTGAAGCCACCAAACGAGAGCCCTCTTGCAGGCCCTGCTGAGAGAAATGGGGTGACTCAAGGGGTAGTGAAGAAGGGACCATTGGACTTGGAGAGTCCACTGTAAAATCCTCATGTTCAAACGCGCCATGGGAAGGAGGTTTATAGCGGCTGCCATGGACCCCAGGACCCTCAGAACCAATCCCGCCGGAGGTTTTGAAGATTGAAAGATGGCCCGCACATGTGCCCTCAAAGTGTATAGCCGGTCGGAAGTTAAGAAGGCTAGTTGCCTGTTGGTGTCCAGTCTGGCCCCGATAAAGTCTATCACCTGAGTCGGCGTGAGAGAGGACTTGTTCAAGTTTATGGTGATCCCTAGTTGTGGAGCAAGGTTGAGAAAGTAGTCCCTGGCTAAGCATAGTAGATGCCTTGTCGGGGCGGTGAGAAGCCAGTCGTCCAGGTACGGGAAGACCTGCATTCCCTGGAGTCTCAGGTGGGCCGCAATCACTGCTAATACCTTGGTGAACACCCTGGGGGCTGAGGTGAGACCAAAGGGAAGAACCCTGAATTGGTAATGACTGGCTCCCAGCCGGAAGCGAGAAACCTCCTGGACCGTTAGTCCATTAGTATGTGGTAGTATGCGTCCTTGAGGTCTATGGAGCACATCCAGTCGCTCTCCCGCAAGAGTGGGAGAACAGACTGAAGAGTGACCATCCGGAACTTTTCTCTGGTTACTGACAGATTTAGTAGGGAAAGATCGAGAATGGGCCTTAAGTCCCCCGTCTTTTTTGGCACCAAAAAGAACCTGGAGTAGTAACCCGATCCGGACTGGCCTGGGGGAACGTGCTGGATGGCTCCTTTTTCTAAAAGCAGCCGAATTTCCGCAGCTGCTGCCTCCCTCTGACTGGGTGGAACATCGAGGAGGCGTCCGGGGGTGTTGGGAATGTAGGAAAAGGGAATTCTGTATCCTCTGGATATGATACGAAGCACCCAGTGGTCTGTTGTAATGGACTCCCAAACTGCCAGGTGCTTCGAGAAATGCCCCCCGACTGCCTCCAGAGTGGAGCAGTCGGACAACCCTTCAGGGTTGCTGCGTGGGCCGATCAGAGAAGGTTTCTCTGGACCCAAAGTTCTTCTGGCCCCCTCTGCCTCTAGGGTGGCGTCCACCCTGTACTCCTCTGCCGCGGAAGGACTGGGAGTCCGGAGCGGACTGGGATTGTTGTGACTTTCGGAACCACATCTTCTTCTGTCCCTTTTGGTTCTTGGAAAAGGACCTCTGGGGAGCAGAGAAGCGGACTCAGACAGCAGACACCGTCTTCCCGTCCTTTTCGCTCTGGACCAAGGTCTTGCGAACTGTCTTGCCAAATAGGGCAGAACCATCGAAGAGGGCATTCGCAAAGAATGCCTTGAAGGGTTCCGCAAAATCACAATGTCGGAGCCAGGCCTGGTTATGCCTTTATACCCGAAGACCAGCAGAGATGACGTCGGGTGAAGTGCGACATCAGCCGAAGCCGGACCCGGACTTTGGAATCCGGCCGACCGAAGGGCTGCCTGACGACAGGACAACCCATTTGTTATGACTGCAGATGCATCCATGAAGGACATCCAGGCCTGCTCCGCTGGCTCTAGCGGCCCCCTCTGTAGCATGGGATAAAAGCCGCATAGAGGTGTTTGATATAGACCTAAGAGTGGCCATGCGAGTGGAGTACAACTGTTTGTCCTCCACCGACATGGACTCCGGGGGCGATGCAGCGTACTCTTTGATAAGGTCTCGCTGCAGTCGAATGATATGTGCCATGTAGTTCAGGGACCTTACAGAGAAGGTCGCTGAACTAAAGACCCACTTCCCGAGACGGTCCATCGAGCGAGACTCCTTGCTCGGGGGATGGACCGAGGGACTCTCTTGGGCTAGCTCCCTCTTGGTGGCTGCCGCCACCAACATGGCATCTACGGGGGGGTCCCTTGCTCCAATGGGATTTCTCTGCTGGAGGGCTCAGGATCCTGTTGGGACGTTTGGGGACTGGCTCCAAAGTGTCCGGCTCCTTCCACGCCCTAGTGGTGATAAGGTCCACTAAGGGGTCGGCCGGAGGGGACACCCAAGAGGTAGATGGGCCTGCTTCGAACGCCTACAGGAACACAGATTCATCCGAGGAAGCCTTGGGGGCAGACCACCCTCCTCTTATCCCGAGGAAGCCTTAGGGGCAGACCACCCTCCTCTTATCCTAAGCATTTCCATGAAGTCTCCAAAGGAGACATCCTCGGGGGGTGACCTTGGGGAGCCTTCCCCCTCATCCAAATGCGTGTCTTCTGTCAAGGACCCGGGGGAGTCCACGTGCCTCCTCTTGCACTTCCGCTTGTGAGGAACATCCTCGGGGGGGGACTGTCCGAGGACAACTCACCAGCAACGTCCTGTTCCAGGGGAACGACTTGAGACGTCAAAGCAAGCTGTCCCTGTGGCTGGGTGACGGAAGACCTGCCCAAATGAGAGGGAGTGCGGGATGGAGCTGTAGCAGGGAGTGGGGGCCTGGATGCACTCAACAGAGCCTTCTCCACCACATCGAAGGCCGAGGGAGAGCCACTCTCTCTAGGATCCGAGAGCAGACCCTCACTCGGATCCGATGGATGGATCGGAGCCGGCGCCGAGACCATCAGATCCGAAGGGCCAGTGTGCTCTGTCCTGGATGGAGCCGAAGACACACCAAACCCCTCGGATCCGAAGCTCGGAGCACGGCTCCGAGAGCTCGGATCCGACAAGGACGGATCTGGAAAACTCGAAGGGAGAGTCGGAGCCGAAGTACCAGATACTGTCCGTGCCGACCCACCCCCGGCTCCAACGCTGCCCGGCTCCGAGCGCTCCGAACCCAGGAAGCGGGTCGGAGAAGGAGCTATCAGGGCAAAGAAGGGTGTTGAGCTCCCCCCGGAGGGGGGGGGGGGCAGGAGCACTCCCATCTGCATTGGGGCCTGGATGAACCTTCGTATCACCCGGTGCAAATCAGCTCCAGAAAGGCTATGTGTTGATCTCGACGAGGCCACCGAGGCTAGCCGGGAGTGCCACCTCGATGACCGGGACGGAGATCAGGTCTACTCCTCCTCGGGTCCCGGTGAGAAGCATGGAGACCGGAGCCGAGAAGGAGGAGACCTGGAAGCCGTAGAGGAAGAAGCCCGCTTAGCAGGGGGGCCGAAGCGGAGGCCTCGTCCCACCGCTTGTGCTGCTTCTCCCTCCGTTTTTCTCTCCTGACCTCCCTCTCCTCCGGCGCCAAAGCGGGAGATTGAGTCCTGGCCGGGGGGAATGGAGGCAGGAGTGGCCACCGCCGAAGCCTGGGAGGAGGCCACAGAAGTACCGAAGGCCGAAGCCGAATCCGGGGGCAAAAGTCCCCCCAGGATCAGCTTAGACCTCCAGTCCTTCAGTGCCCTGGGGTTGAACGCCGCACAGATAGTGCATCCAGAGGAAAGGTGTTCAACCCCAAGGCACCGGACGCACCGAGTATGGCCATCCACTGGGGAGAGCTTATGGCCACACTCGGTGCACTTAGAAAAGATTGGCTTTGGGGCCTCAGACATAATAAAGAAAACCCCAAACACACTACACACAGAACTACGCACCAGCGAAGGGGAGGGGAGGGTAATTTAACTAAAATTAACTAAAAAAAAGTTCAACTACGAGAGTTACACCAAAGGGAACCTAACACAACACACTCGTACACTAAAAGGTAGAAGAAAAACAAAGTTTTAAAATTTCTCACAACTCTGTGAAGACCCTAGAGCCAGGAGCTCAAAACCTAGCTGCTGACAAGAAGCGCGGCAAGCTAGATCTGAGGTCAGTCAGGGTTGGCAGGGGATTATGGGTAAGGGGAAGAGCTAGGAGCTTGGATCTAAGCTTTGTAAAGGTGCCGGCTCGAATCCAAGGTCGGATCCGTATCCTACAGGTTGCAGACCAAATGAAGTTAACTACTTCAGATTTTGTTATTTCTGTAAAGCAGACCCAGTTTTTGGTGTGTTTTCCTTATGGAATGAAGTATGTGGAGGTCTAGTTTGAGCTGGTCATCTATGATGACACCCAGGAGTTTAGTGTGCGAGTCTGGTCTTATGATGTTGCCATTTAGAGAGGATAAGAGAAAGCTGGATTTGTGTTGGGCTAGAGTTTTAGGCAGGAATAATAAGAGCTTAGTTTTACAGGGGTTCAGGATGAGTTGATTGTTAGTGAGCCACTTCTCAACAGAATGAAATGAAGCTTGGGTGGAATGGTGGAGGTTGTTGATAGAGTCAGAAATGGAGATCAGAGTTGAATCATCTGCGTACTGAACGATAGAGGAGAGGTTACAGGCAGTGCGCAAGTCATTGAAGAGATGTGCATTATGAATAAGAGCAGGAGCTCTAGAGTCGGATCAAAGAGAATGGAAGAAATGTGTCAGAGCTGGATCCAAGGTTTGATCACATACACATTCAATGAGGAATGAATGAAAGTGACAAAATCAGATCAGTTTGATAAGGGTCTGCCTGGGATCTACTCATCTAATCTGTACCAAACTGCTCTCTAAAGGTATGCAAATTGCTAGAAAATACAGGTTGTTATGCATGTCTATGTCCTAAGCAGTTATAACAAGCCTACAAAGGCAGTAACATCTAGTCTTGCCTTGCTTGTTTATGTACTATACTTCTGTGGTACTGTCTAAATATTTGGAGAGAACCAAGAAACCTGAAGCTATGCAAGTTTAGAATCACCACCTTCATCTCCCTTAATTTACCTGCCCTTCCTGTCCTTTTTGGACCAAAATAGCTTGAACTTTTGCATTCATAGAATAAGCTCCCCAAGCCAACTCTGAAGCGTGTGTGTAACGGTCTTGGCGAGTGGGAAGGAACCAAAAAGGCACTCCAGAATTGCTTAATCAACCAATGAAATTCCCTCTTGATGAATGGTAAGAAAAGAATCGGAAAGATCAGAGGATGGCAATGATGTGGCCACGTGGATTTGAGATGCCACAAAATTGTTTTTATAGGGAGTTAGGCCCAAGGAATCAGAATACTGAAGGCCATAAACCCCAGGGTTCTTAAGATCTCTCTTGCTGTGGTCACCTCTACAATAAAAACATACTAGAAGTATTCCCTTAGGAACATCATTCGATCCTGAAAAAGAAAGGGAAGGCAGGCAGTCACTGACATAGAATTGAGCATGCAACCCAGAAACACTAGACTCTCAGAGGGAACCAGATTAGACTTTAGGTTTAAGGTGAACCACAGACTATGAAGCATGTTTCTTCTAAAGCTGTGGTCCAGAAGGAACATTTTCTTCGTAAAAGCCTGAAAAAGCAGGTGTCTAAACAGCAACATTTGTATTTCCAGGAGCTTGCAGAAAACCACAGCTACCCACTTTGTGAAAAGCCTAGACGGCAAAGCACAGAACTGAAGATACTGTAAAGTAGGGAGCCTTAAACACTTCTAGTGATCTGGGTGGATTGGGATGAGAAGGTATCCATCCTAAATATCTTTGATTACCAAGAATGCCTGAAAGAGGGTCATCAGTAGGAAAGACTATACAGGATTATTTTGAATTTTGGAATACTCAGAAATAAGTTAAGAAGGGATAAGTCCAGAACTGGTCTCCATTTTCCCTCTTTTTCTGGGAACCAGAAAAAGTCTTGAATAGAAGCGTGTTTCCTACTAAGCAGGAGAGGTACAGTTGTGCAAAACCTTAGCATAACAGTAGATGTCCTACTCTTCACTGTTGAGTATTCTTTAGTAAAGGGATTTCCTGGCAAGGGCAGCCGGAAGTCTGGCCAGGATAACAAAGCCTTAGGTTGTTACAGGGACGTTGTATGTTACACGTATGCTCCCTGCTCATGGCATAGGGCATAAATGTGATGAACAGACATCCAAATCTCAAAACTGAAGAGCATCAGGAGGAACAACAGTCCAAGGAACAAGAACATGTGCATCCATAAAGGCAAAAAGGGAGAAAAGAAAGATTAAGGAGAGAGGGAGTGAATAATGCAACAGTGAAGAGGAGGACATCTACTGTTATGGTAAGATTTTACACAACTGTACTATGTCCTTCCATATCACTGCTGCAGTATTCTTTACTGAAGGGAGAGTACCAAAACTCAAGAAAAAAGGTGGGAGGAGAAGGCCCAGAAGAACCCTAAAGAAAACAATGCAGAACAGTTGTGGCAAAGTCAGCCCTTGCCCTGGAAACAACATCCAATCTGTAATGCTTAAATTATAGACAGCGGATCAAATGGCAGCCTCAAGGATGGAACTGATCCCCAACCCTTTGTAAAAAGCACCATAAGAAGCCACAGCCATGGTGGAATGAGCATTAACAGAAGAGGAGTGGCTTTTCCCATGAAGAGTGTAACAAAAAGAAATGAGCTTAGAGATCCAAGAAGAAATGGTTTGTTTAGAGATCTAAACCTGAAGACCTAGGATGAAAAGACAGAAAGTTGCTCAGATTTACAAAAGGCTTTAGTTTTATCCAAACATCTGAGTTGTCTATGCAAATCCAAGAACCTTCTCACTAGTAGACTGCAGAGAAGGGAAAAATTGGGCAGAGAATAGACTGATTAAGAGACAACTCATTAACTACCTTGGGCATAAAAGAAAGATTAGTACGAAGAGACACACTGTCCCTATGAAAAACTAAGAAGGAACAGCCATAAGGGCCTGACGCTCAGACACCCCTCTAGCTGAAGTAAGAGCCAAAAGAACATCAGCCTTCCAAGTACAATGCTGTAAGGAAGCAGAAGCTGCAGGTTCAAAAGCAGCCCAAGTCAATTTTTCAAGAACAAAATTAAAGGTCTCAGGAAGTAGGAATAGGCTTCCTGGGAGGCCTAATAAGGAAACCTTTAAGGAATTGTTTGACCTCAAATCTAGAAGCCAAAGGAGGAGTCAAAAGCAGACAAGTAGAAATTGCTAGCAGGTGGGCATTAAATAAATATTATGCCAACACAGCATTCAGCAATTCATAAAAATAAGTACCAAGGGAACTTCCACATAAAGTGGATCCATGTTATAAGCAAGACACCACACAGAAAATCTCTTCCATTTGGATAAATAAGATTTCCTGGTAGTGGATTTCCTGGCCTCCATGTAGAAGCCAAAGCTTGTGCTGAGAACAAAAAGGTGCCTAAAAGGGATCAAAGCCCTATCATCCACAGTGTCAGCTGAAAAGTGAACAAGTGAGGATAGATGAGAGACCCCTTGTCTTTTGGGAACAGGTCCACCCTGTGAGGTAACTTTGTGATTACTGCCCTTGGCTAAGTACAGAAGAGGAGAAAAAGTACAGTTTTGTACCTACCATAAATGTAGATGTTCGAAGATCCACATTGCTGCAGTCCTTACATATGGGTAGTCCGCTGTCCTCGGTCGGCCCGAATACCAAAGTATAAGGCTGACGTCGGTCAAGGCGCTTAGAACTGACATCAGAACGTCAGGGTACAAAAGCGCATGACCGATGTCATATCCTCAGTCTTTTCTTGCCCCAGATGTCAGAAGGCCCTAAAAAGAAAGGCCAAAACCAAAAGACAGCAAAAAACCAACCAACCACCCCTGCACTAATCCTATTTACAATATTTACAATATTCACAACCCAAACCACACAACCGCCTCTAACTACAGAGGGGAAGGAGGGAGGGTAAATTGGACTTCAGCAATTTGGATCTTCGAACATCTACATTTATGGTAGGTACAAAACTGTACTATGTTCTTCATCTCACATTGCTGCAGTCCTTACATATGGGTAGAATCCCAAAGCAGAGGTAAGGGAGGATGGCAAAACTATAAAGCATTAGGAGCTGCCAAAATGCCCGGTAAAATTGCAGTGGCAAAACCAGCCCTAGATTTAGAGTAAAGTGGAAGGTGGTAATGCTTAGAGAAAGTATGCACTGAACTCCAAGTAGCTGCCTCCAAAATATCTTTAGTTGCCACCCCTTAAAAAGCTGTAGAAGTGGCAGTAGCCCTAGTGGAATGAGGCCTAATCCCAGCTGGAATCTCCTTACCATGATGGGAATAACAGAAAGCAATACAAAACCCAATCCACTTAGAAATAGTTTGTTTTGAAACAGGCTTGCCCTGAGAACCCAAAGCAAATGAAACAAATAACTGCTGAGACTGCCTGAACCCTTTAGTTCTGCTCAAATAATATCGCAACTGCCTGTGTATATCCAAAGTGTGCAAAATCTTTTCCCCTTTATTTTGGGGGTTTGCATAAAAAGAAGGCAAATGAATAGTTTGGTTTAAAGCCACACTAGAAACCACTTTAGGCATAAAGGAAGGATTAGTACGCAAAGATACCCTATCCTTATGGAAAATTAAGAAAGGCTCAACCGCCATAAGGGCCTGTAATTCAGAAACCCTTCTCGCAGAAGTAATGGCCAACAAAAAAGCAGTCTTCCATGATAAATATTTCAACTCGGCAGTAGCTGCAGGCTCAAAAGGTTGTAGAGTGAGTTTCTCCAACACAAAATTGAGATCCCAAGCAGGAGTAGGAGCTCTACGTGGGGGTCTTATATACTTTGCCCCTCTAAGGAATTGCTTAAACAAAGGATGAGAAAATAATGGTGGGTCACAGTCATAGTGAGCAGAAATTGCTGCCGCATGAACCTTAATAGAGGAGAAGGACAAACCTTTGTCCAGTAACTCAGTAAGATATTGAAGAGCCACACTTAAATTAGGCTTAGAAACATCAAATTCCTTTGCTGTACTCCAAAATAAAAACCTCCTCCATTTATCTGCGTACACTTTCCTTGTACTAGGCCTTCTGGCCTCCAAAATAACATTCAAAACTTGCTGTGGAAGCTGAGACCCTCCAGGGTTTAAAACAGAATATGCCAGGCTGTTAGATGTAGAGAGTGAAGTTTGACATTGAGTAAATGACTGTTCTCCTGAGACAGCAGGTGTGGAATCAAGGCAAAGGCCATGGAGGCTCCTGCACCAGACTTCTCAGTAATGGGTACCAGTGCTGTCGAGGCCAATCTGGAGCTATTAAAATCATCTTTGGCTTGTCCTGTCTGACCTTCAGGAGTACCTTTGGGAGGAGAGGCAGAGGTGGAAAGGCATACACATGAAGATTGCTCCAATTGAATGAGAGAGCATCCACTTTCCAAGCTGTGGGATGAAACCTTTTGTGCAAAACTTTGGCAGCTGGTAGTTTAGTGGAGAAGCGAACAGATCTATGTCTGGAGTTCCCCATAACACTGTCAATTTCTGAAATACATGAGGATCCAATTTCCACTCATGGGGATCCATAATTTGTCTGCTCAACACATCTGCTAAGGAGTTCTGTGCTCCGGCAGAAACCTTGCCTGAAGATTTAGCTGTAAACTGAGAGCAGTCTCCCACAAAATCATTGCTTGTCTGCATAGAGGATAAGAATCGTTCCCCTTGCTTGTTGATGTACCACATGACAGTTGTGTTGTCTGTTAGAACCAACACCTGCCCTGGAAGAAGTAAATCCTTGAAAGCTATTAATGCAAATTGGACTGCTAACATCTCCTTCAAGTTGATATGCAGATGTTGAAGTCTGGCAGGCCACGTGTCTTGTACCCACTTTCCATTTAGATGAGCTCCCCAAGCTTTGTCTGAGGCATCTGTTGTTAGAATCTGACTCGCCTCTGGCCGGGTCACAGAGAGTCCCTTGTTTAGGTGACATTCCTGAGCCCACCACAAAAATTCCTTTTGAATGCAAGGTATTATCTGAATGACAGTGTCCATATCTTGGCAGTGCTGTGTCCATACATTTTTGAGATACCATTGTAGCTTCCTCATATGCAGTTTGGCATTGGGAAGTACCAGAATACAAGATGCCATGATGAACCCCAAGGCTTGAAGGACTGTCCTTGCAGTCAGCCTGGACTGATGAGACAATTGATGGAAGTAAAGAGAAAGATTCTTTTGTTTGTCCGGGGTCAAAAAGGCCATCTGGGATGCTGTATTCAGTCTCACACCCAGAAAGCACATGTCCTGAGAGGGTACTAGACTGGACTTTATTTCGTTCACAGAATACCCCAGGCATCTTAGCACTGCTATCACATACTGTAAATGATGAAGAAGTTCGTCCTTTCCTTGGGCCAGAATCAGGCAATCGTCCAAATAAGGATAGATCTGTATTCCTCTTAGCCTGAAGAAAGCTATCACTGGAGCCAGAACCTTCGTGAACACTCTGGGCAGTAGATAAGCCAAAGGGCAATGCAGAGAACTGATAATGAGAAGTCCCAGCCAAAACGCAGATACTTTCTGCAACTGAGCCTGATAGGAACATGAAGGTAAGCCTCCTTGAGATCCAGAGTCACCATCCAGTGATCTTTGCCCAGCAGAGGTAAAAGCTGTTGTAACGTCAACATTTTGAACTTGGGAATGTCCAGATATGTGTTGAGGATAGATAAATCCAAGATTGGTCTCCACGTGTTCCCTTTCTTTGGTACTAGGAACAGGCGAGAATAAAATCCTAGGCCCACTTCTGGCAGAGGGACCGGTTGTATGGCCCTTATTTGAAGTAGCAGAGAAATTTGTTTGTGAGCCTCTAGTCTTTGCTGAGGAGGAACGTCCGGCATGCCTTTGAAAGGAGGCAAGGTATGGAAATAAAACTTGTAACCTCGGTGTATGATATCCAATACCCATTTGTCTTGGGTAATCAAATTCCAATTTTCCTTGAAGAGTGCCAACCTTCCTCCCAAAGGAGCTGCCAGGCAAGAAGGATCTGGCAGCTGAAAAGGTAGGTCATTGGGCCTGTTTACGAAAGGACTGGCCCCTGCCCTCACCCGAAGATTGTGCAGGTGAACTCCCTGTTCTAGGCCTGAAAGAACTCTGAGCTCTGCCCCTACCACGTCTAGATCTACCCCTAGACTGAGAATCATAAGAAGGATACGTCCACCCCTTAGCAGGCCAATTCCTACTAAACTTTGGAGGCTGCACTTGCAAAAAATCTTTAACAGCCTGCATGGACTTAGCCTTGTCTTCCATTTTCTTCAGACTCCACAGGTGAACCAAACAACAAATCAGACTGCAAAGGAGCATCCAAAATCCTTGTCTTAACATGGTCAGATAAATTCTGATCCCTCAGCCATGCGTGCCTGCGAAGAACTGAACCAGTGGCAGCCACTCTAGACGAGGCCTGTACAGCATCAAAACCACATTGTAAAGAATGCTTACCCACCTGCTCTGAAACATGCACCAAATCTTGTAATTCTTTACACTCAATGCCTTCCGCCAGAGCATCCACCTTAGACTTCAATTGAGAAAAAAGATAGTTTTGATATTTCAACATATGAAACTGGCAATTCAAAGCCCTCATAGCTAGGGTAGAAGATGTATAGACTTTCTTTCCCCATCTATCCAAAGCTCTGGCCTCTTTATCTGGAGGAACCGGATTCTTTACAACAGAGGCCTTGACACCCTTAGGTCCCTGACTAACAGTTTCTGGGTCCGCCCTAGGACTCTTATAAAGATATTTATGAGCCTCAGGCACCCTGTAATACCTATCCGGTTTAACAGGAGCAGGAGGCAGAGAATCAGGATTAAGTGAAGCCTCTGCAAACACATCTTCCACAACATCCAGAACAGGAGGTATAGCCAAGGGCCTATGCTGGGGTAAAAGCAAAATTCCCTAAGCCTTTTCCTGGAATCAGAGAAGTCCTGACCTTCCCACTTAAAATGTTCCCTCATGGAATGAAGAGTCTCTGAAAAAGAAAAATCCTCTGGAGGAGAAGCAGAAGGAGTCGAATCATCTGCATCAGAATCAGAATAAGGAGAGTACTCCTGCAAGTCTTCAGTCGAAGACTCAGAAACATCCGAAGCCTGCTCAAAACTCCCCAACTCTGGCTCCACCCTAGGCCTCTTATCAGGAGGGGGCAAAGAACCTCTAATCAGAGTAATCAAATCTTCTGCCATTTTAAGCATGTGCTTCTTGGGCACAGACCCTGCTGCACTAGGAGAGACCCCAACAGAAGCTAAACCTGGCCTGCCTCTGGGAGAAGCCTTGGAAACAGAAGGAGAGGGCCTAACCACCCTAGGAAGGGAGGGGAGTACAGTAACCTGGGAAGCCCCTTCAGCCTGACCTGCCTCCTGAGAGGCCACATCCTGCAATATCAAAGTCTCCCCCTGGGACTCCAGAGAAGCCTCTGTCGGAACCACCGGTTCCACTGACCTCTAAAGAACCGGCGTCCGAACGGACGACTCTTCTTGCCTGGGTTTAACTGCTTTTCTTTGCGCTTCTTGAAGAAGCGGCCGGAGAATCCGGCGGCATATTATAATTGCACCGCTTCCAAGACCAGCCTAGCACAATCTAACCTTGCTTAATAGTGCGCTTATTGAATCTAGCACAAAGCGACACCCAACAACGTCGTGCTCAGGCCCCAAACAAGGAATACACAAAGAATGATAATCCCTATGCGGTATCTGTTTCCCACAAGAAATACAGTTATTCACTTTTTCTGACATCCGGTAAAACACGGAGGCAAGAAAAAAACAAAATATTCCCCAACGGGGTACTTAGCCAACTTTGATTCAGTCTGAAACTCCGAACTCGAAAAATTTCAGAACGCCGAACGGCACTTGCAACGCTGCTTCTGCATCGGACCATGTGGCAAAAAAGACTGAGGATATGACGTCGGTCATGCGCTTTTGTACCCTGACGTTCTGATGTCAGTTCTAAGCGCCTTGACCGACGTCAGCCTTATACTTTGGTATTCGGGCCGACAGAGGACAGCGGACTACCCATATGTAAGGACTGCAGCAATGTGAGATGAAGAACATCCAATGTTGTCCGGACCAAAAGGGAGTCATCAACATGGTTTTGGGAGACTCTTGCTCTAGTTTGAACAGGAGCCCCGGTGTATGTAGAAGGGTAGGAAAGCATAGAGAAACATCACCTTCCAAGAGAAAGACAGGGAGTCCACCTTCCAAGTCAAAGGACATAGGACTCTGGTGCAAAAGAGATGAAGCTGTCTGTTCAGAGGGAAGGCAAAAAGATCTACCCGTGAAGTATTCCACTGATGGACAATATCCAGAAACACATCTCTGTGAAGCATCCACTCAAGTCTGTGTTATGGACCTGCTCAGAGAACTGATGTGAAGGAATATAAACAGCCTGAAGAGTCACCTGAAAACTGGGCAGCCAGCACCCAAACCTGAACAACTTAGTCTGCACAAGAGGTAAGACCATGTCCACCCTTGCATACTGGCGTACCATATCGTTGTGGTATTGTCTGTAAAGATTTGTAGGGGCCCTGGAAGTAAGACAATGAAAGGCCTGAAGGGCCAGAAGAACAGCTCTCATCTCTTTTATGTTGATATGGTCTTTCTTTTGGCAAAGAGACCTGAGGCCCTGAACCCTTAGAGGGCCAACGAAAGCTCCCGACCCTGTATCTGAAGCATCCAAAGAGTTCCTGAGTAGGGACTGGAGACTGAAAAGGAAGCCCTGGACTGAGGAACAGTTGACGAATCCACAAATGACACTACATCTTGAGGCACGGAAGAGGAGGAATTGGGAAGTCCAAAGGATGAGAATGTTGAAGTCAGACTAACTTTAGAAACCACTGCAGCTTTCTCATATGAAGCCTGACAAGATGAAGCAGAGGAATGGTTGAAGCCATGAATCCAACAGCCCTCAGAAACTCCCTGGCTGTAACAGAGATCAGAGGGAGAAGAGTGAAAGAAAGCAATCACAGTCAAAGCCTTAGGAGGAGGCAGGGAAGCCAACATATGAATGGTCAGGAGCCTGCACCCATGAAAACCATGATCCTGAGACAGAAGTAGGAAGAATTATTCTTTGAAATTCACTGTAAACCCTAGGATTTGCAACAACAAATAGCATAGTGAAGATTCTGAAGCAAAGTCTTAGGACAGGAAGCTTGAATAAGCAGATTGTTCAAGATAAGAAAAACATATCTATTTTCCTCATCCTGCAAACAAACAGCAGCAGTAGCTACGCATTTGGTGAAAACCCTTGGGGCAGTAGAGAGGCCAAAGGGCAAAGCAGAAAACTGAAAATGAAAGGACAAAACACAGAAATGTAAACATTTCCTGAAAAAAGGGATAAACAGGAATATGGAGATAGGCATCCTTGAGATCCAGAGAGACTAGGAAAGCCTGAGGCAGAAGGGGAGGAAAGAAAGACTGAAGGGACAGCATTCTAAAGGAAGGAACCTTTGAAAAGGTGTTGAACTGGGAAAGATGCAGAATGGATCTCCAGGTGCCTTCTTTCCTGGGAACAAGAAACATTTTGGAATAAAATCCCCTCCCCTTTGAGGAGTAAAAACTGCCTTGATGGTTCCTTGAGACAAAACGCTATGAAGAACATCCGGAAAGGAGGCCAGCTGTTCCTGAGGAGGCTGAGGAATGCCCAAAAAAGGGGCAAGGGATTTCCAAACCATGTAATACTCCTGACAAATGATGAGCAAAACCCAAAAATCCTGAGTGATCATTAGCCTATTGGGAAGGATAGAAAAAGGCAAAGAGATAGGGAAACTTAGTTTAAAAGGGAGGGAAGTAGACACTCAGAACCTGGCTTGTCTAGAAAGAAAGCTTCTGAGCTGTAGGAGCTTAAGTAAACTTAGCAGGAGCCCTTCTAGCACCCTTTTTACCTTTGAGAGAAGGGCGAGATTATTAATGAACAAAGGAAGGCTTGGTAGGATAATTCCTCTGAAATCCGGGAACAGGGGAAACAAAAATATGTTTTAATTCCTGCATAGCCTTATCTTTTTCCTGAAAAGACTTAAAAGGCTCAGTAGCTGCAGAACCAAATACATTTTTATTGTCAGGTGGAGCATCCATCAGCTTGGCCTTAATACCATCCTGCAGAGGCTGAAGGTGGAACCAGGAAAACCTCCTTAACACAGAAGCAAAGGCATCACCTCTAAAACAGGCATCAGCTGCATTATAACTACATTTTGGTCTATATTACATTATCAAACTTTTAAAAGTTCGAACACCATATGGTTGACACCATATGTTCGAACTGTTAAAAGTTCGGAAAAAAGAAAGAAAAGAAAAGAAAAAGCCTACTTGAAAGCTTAGGCAGGGGAGCAAGCCCCCCTGTACCCCCACACCCCCCGCTCTTTAAATATACCAACTCCGAGATTGCACTACAAGTCCACACTGCACAGAGATCTCCGGTGAAACGTTCAACCATTTACATGTTCAATCGTATGGTGTCAACCATACTACGTTATCGAACATGTAAATGTTCAATAACGTAATATAAACCCCTACATTTAATGGCATGGTGAGCTACTTAAGAAGAGGACCCCAACAAAGAATGGATAGAAGCCATCCCCTCAGAATCTGGAAGATATGAAACAACTTGAAAAGCTTGAGACAGAAGGCCCAAAACATACCTGGTCATACGGGTCTGGTAATTCACAGACCTAAATGCCATAGTTGCAGCAGTGCACACCTTCTTACTCAATTGTGTTTCTGCTGTCCTTGTCAGAGGAAAGCAGATTAGTAGAAGGTAATAGCTTGGAGAACTTATCATAAGAAACAGAAAAGTACAGTTTTGTACCTACCATAAATGTAGATGTTCGAAGATCCACATTGCTGCAGTCCTTACACTTGGGTAGTCCGCTGTCCTCGGTCGGCCCGAATATCAAAGTATTAGGCTGACGTCGGTCAAGGCGCTTAAGACTGACATCAGGACGTCAGGGTACAAATGCGCATGACCGACGTCATATCCTCAGTCTTTTCTTGCCCCAGATGTCAGAAGACCCTAAAAAGAAAGGTCAAAACCAAAAGACAGCAAAAAACAACCAACCACCCTTGTACTAATCATATGTACAATATATACAATATCCACAATATGTACAACCCAAACCACACAACCGCCTCTAACTACAGAGGGGAAGGAGGGAGGTATTGGACTGCAGCAATGTGGATCTTGAACATCTACATTTATGGTAGGTACAAAACTGTACTATGTTCTTCATCTCACATTGCTGCAGTCCTTACACTTGGGTAGAATCCCAAAGCAGAGGTAAGGGAGGATGGCAAAACTATAAAGCAGTAGGAGCTGTCAAAATGCCCTGTAAAATTGCAGTGGCAAAACCAGCCCTAGATTTAGAGTAAAGTGGAAGGTGGTAATGCTTAGAGAAAGTATGCACTGAACTCCAAGTAGCTGCCTCCAAAATATCTTTAGTTGCCACCCCCCTTAAAAAAGCTGTAGAAGTGGCAGTAGTCCTAGTGGAATGAGGCCTAATCCCAGCTGGAATCTCCTTACCATGATGGGAATAACAGAAAGCAATACAAAACCCAATCCACTTAGAAATAGTTTGTTTTGACACAGGCTTGCCCTGAGAACCCAAAGCAAATGAAACAAATAACTGCTGAGACTGCCTGAACCCTTTAGTTCTGCTCAAATAATATCGCAACTGCCTGTGTATATCCAAAGTGTGCAAAATCTTTTCCCCTTTATTTTGGGGGTTTGCATAAAAAGTAGGCAAATGAATAGTTTGGCTTAAAGCCACACTAGAAACCACTTTAGGCATAAAAGAAGGATTAGTACGCAAAGATACCCTATCCTTATGGAAAATTAAGAAAGGCTCAACCGCCATAAGGGCCTGTAATTCAGAAACACTTCTCGCAGAGGTAATGGCCAACAAAAAAGCAGTCTTCCATGACAAATATTTCAACTCAGCAGTAGCTGCAGGCTCAAAAGGTTGTAGAGTGAGTTTCTCCAACACAAAATTGAGATCCCAAGCAGGAGTAGGAGCTCTTCGTGGGGGTCTTATATTCTTTGCCCCTCTAAGGAATTGCTTAAACAAAGGATGAGAAAACAATGGTGGGTCACAGTCATAGTGAGCAGAAATTGCTGCAGCATGAACCTTAAAGAAGAGAAGGACAAACCTTTGTCCAGTAACTCAGTAAGATATTGAAGAGCCACACTTAAATTAGGCTTAGAAACATCAAATTCCTTTGCTGTACTCCAAAATAAAAATCTCTTCCATTTATCTGCGTACACTTTCCTTGTACTAGGCCTTCTAACCTCCAAAATAACATTCAAAACTCGCTGTGGAAGCTGAGATCCTCCAGGGTTTAAAACAGAATATGCCAGGCTGTTAGGTGAAGAGAGTGAAGTTTTACATTGAGTAAATGACTGTTCTCCTGAGACAGCAGGTGTGGAATCGAAGGCAAAGGCCATGGAGGCTCCCGTACCAGACTTCTCAGTAATGGGTACCAGTGCTGTCGAGGCCAATCTGGAGCTATTAAAATCATCTTTGGCTTGTCCTGTCTGACCTTCAGGAGTACCTTTGGGAGGAGAGGCAGAGGTGGAAAGGCATACACATGAAGATTGCTCCAATTGAATGAGAGAGCATCCACTTTCCAAGCTGTGGGATGAAACCTTTTTGTGCAAAACTTTGGCAGCTGGTAGTTTAGTGGAGAAGCGAACAGATCTATGTCTGGAGTTCCCCATAACACTGTCAATTTCTGAAATACATGAGGATCCAATTTCCACTCGTGGGGATCCATAATTTGTCTGCTCAACACATCTGCTAAGGAGTTCTGTGCTCCGGCAGAAACCTTGCCTGAAGATTTAGCTGTAAACTGAGAGCAGTCTCCCACAAAATCATTGCTTGTCTGCATAGAGGATAAGAATGTGTTCCCCTTGCTTGTTGATGTACCACATGACAGTTGTGTTGTCTGTTAGAACCAACACCTGCCCTGGAAGAAGTAAATCCTTGAAAGCTATTAATGCAAATTGGACTGCTAACATCTCCTTCAAGTTGATATGTAGATGTTGAAGTCTGGCAGGCCACGTGTCTTGTACCCACTTTCCATTTAGATGAGCTCCCCAAGCTTTGTCTGAGGCATCTGTCGTTAGAATCTGACTCGCCTCTGGCCGGGTCACAGAGAGTCCCTTGTTTAGGTGACATTCCTGAGCCCACCACAAAAATTCCTTTTGAATGCAAGGTATTATCTGAATGACAGTGTCCATATCTTGGCAGTGCTGTGTCCATACATTTTTGAGATACCATTGTAGCTTTCTCATATGCAGTTTGGCATTGGGAAGCACCAGAATACAAGATGCCATGAACCCCAAGGCTTGAAGGACTGTCCTTGCAGTCAGCCTGGACTGATGAGACAATTGATGGAAGTAAAGAGAAAGATTCTTTTGTCTGTCCGGGGTCAAAAAGGCCATCTGGGATGCTGTATTCAGTCTCACACCCAGAAAGCACATGTCCTGAGAGGGTACTAGACTGGACTTTATTTCGTTCACAGAATACCCCAGGCATCTTAGCACTGCTATCACATATTGTAAATGATGAAGAAGTTCGTCCTTTCCTTGGGCCAGAATCAGGCAATCGTCCAAATAAGGATAGATCTGTATTCCTCTTAGCCTGAAGAAAGCTATCACTGGAGCCAGAACCTTCGTGAACACTCTGGGCGCAGTAGATAAGCCAAAGGGCAATGCAGAGAACTGATAATGAGAAGTCCCTGCAACTTAGCCTGATAGGAACATGAAGGTAAGCCTCCTTGAGATCCAGAGTCACCATCCAGTGATCTTTGCCCAGCAGAGGTTAAAGCTGTTGTAACGTCAACATTTTGAACTTGGGAATGTCCAGATAAGTGTTGAGGATAGATAAATCCAAAATTGGTCTCCACGTGTTCCCCTTCTTTGGTACTAGGAACAGGCGAGAATAAAATCCTAGGCCCACTTCTGGCAGAGGGACCGGTTGTATGGCCCCTATTTGGAGCAGCAGAGAAACTTGTTTGTGAGCCTCTAGTCTTTGCTGAGGAGGAACGTCCGGCATGCCTTTGAAAGGAGGCAAGGTATGGAAATAAAACCTGTAACCTTGGTGTATGATATCCAATACCCATTTGTCTTGGGTAATCAAACTCCAATTTTCCTTGAACAGTGCCAACCTTCCTCCCAAAGGTGCTGCCAGGCAAGAAGGATCTGGCAGCTGAAAAGGTAGGTCATTGGGCCTGTTTACGAAAGGACTGGCCCCTGCCCTCACCCGAAGATTGTGCAGGAGAACTCCCTGTTCTAGGTCTGAAGGAGCTCTGAGCTCTGCCCCTACCACGTCTAGATCTACCCCTAGACTGTGAATCATAAGAAGGGTACGTCCACCCCTTAGCAGGCCAATTCCTACTAAACTTGGAGGCTGAACTTGCAAAAATCTTTAACAGCCTGCATAGACTTAGCCTTGTCTTCCATTTTCTTCAAGACTGACTCCACAGGTGAACCAAACAACACATCAGACTGTAAAGGAGCATCCAAAATCCTTGTCTTAACATGGTCAGATAAATTCTGATCCCTCAGCCAGGCGTGCCTGCGAAGAACTGACCCAGTGGCAGCCACCCTAGACGAGGCCTGTACAGCATCAAAACCACATTGTAAAGAATGCTTACCCACCTGTTCAGAGACATGTACCAAATCTTGTAATTCTTTACACTCAATGCCTTCCGCCAGAGCATCTACCTTAGACTTCAATTGAGAAAGAAGATAGTTTTGATATTTCAACATGTGAAACTGGCAATTCAAAGCCCTCATAGCTAAGGTGGAAGAAGTATAGACTTTCTTTCCCCATCTATCCAAAGCTCTGGCCTCTTTATCTGGAGGAACCGGATTTTTACAACAGAGGCCTTGACACCCTTAGGTCCCTGACTAACAGTTTCTGGGTCCGCCCTAGGACTCTTATAAAGATATTTATGAGCCTCAGGCACCCTGTAATACCTATCTGGTTTAACAGGAGCAGGAGGCAAAGAATCAGGATTAAGTGAAGCCTCTGCAAACACATCTTCCGCAACATCCAGAACAGGTGGTATAGCCAAAGGCCTATGCTGGGGTAAAAGCAAAATTCCCTAAGCCTTTTCCTGGAATCAGAGAAGTCCTGACCTTCCCACTTAAAATGTTCCCTCATGGAATGAAGAGTCTCTGAAAAGAAAAATCCTCTGGAGGAGAAGCAGAAGGAGTCAATCATCTGCATCAGAATCAGAATAAGGAGAGTACTCCTGCAAGTCTTCAGCAAGACTCTGAAACATCTGAAGCCTGCTCAAAACTCCCCAACTCTGGTTCCACCCTAGGCCTCTTATCAGGAGGGGCAAAGAACCTCTAACCAAAGTAATTGAATCTCCTGCCATTTTAAGCATGTGCTTCTTGGGCACAGATCCTGTAGAGCTAGGAGTGACACCAACAGAAGCTAAACCTGGCCTGCCTCTGGGAGAAGCCTTGGAAACAGAAGGAGAGGGCCTAACCACCCTAGGAAGGGAGGGAGTACAGTAACCTGAGAAGCCCCTTCAGCCTGACCTGCCTCCTGAGAGGCCACATCCTGCAATATCAAAGTCTCCCCTGGGACTCCAGAGAAGCCTCCGGCAGAAACCACCGGTTCCACTGACGCCTCTAAAGAACCGCGTCCGCACAGGCGACTCTTCTTGCCTGGGTTTAGCTGCTTTGTCTTTGCGCTTCTTGAGAAGCGGGCCGGAGCATCCGACGGCATCTTATAATTGCACCGCTTCCGAAGACCAACCTGGCACAATCTAACCTTCGCAATAGTGCTTATTGAACCTAGCACAAAGCGACACCCTACAACGTCGTGCTCAGGCCCCAAACAAGGAATACACAAAGTATGATAATCTCTAAGCGGTATCTGCTTCCCACAAGAAATACAGTTATTCACTTTTCTGACATCCGGTAAACCACTGAGGCAAGAAAAACTAAAATATTCCCAACAGGGTACTTAGCCAACTTTGACTCAGTCTGAAACTCCGAATTCGAAAAATTTCAGAACGCCGAACGGCACTTGCAACGCTGCTTCTGCATCGGACCATGCAGCAAAAAAGACTGAGGATATGACGTCAGTCATGCGCATTTGTACCCTGACGTCCTGATGTCAGTCTTAAGCGCCTTGACCGACGTCAGCCTAATACTTTGATATTCGGGCCAACCGAGGACAGCGGACTACCCAAGTGTAAGGACTGCAGCAATGTGAGATGAAGAACATCAGAAGGGTCAGCAGAGGAACACTTGTAAAAACATTTAATACAATTACAATTTTTAATTTACAATTAATCAGGCACCTTATAAAAAAAGAAGTTATGTACTCACCATAATGTTCCCTATTTGTTGCCCATCTCACCCTCATTCTTACTGGTTGGGTTCGAAAACGATCCTCGGTTCCGACTCAGTCGCATTACTAAAACTCGAGGTCTTCCACTGGCTCACGGCCGTATCCCTATCCCATCATGCTCTAGTGCAACCCCCCAGATCTTGTTTGCTGATAACTACAGGCACCTATGGTATTATCGAAAAATCATATGAAGACAATGAAGGTCAGAGACACTCTTGCCAAGGAAGAGCCTCTTTGTTCTCCAGGAGCCATAGGTAGGGGCAAGGAGGGTGGGATGTAAGAATGAAGGTGAGATGGACAACAAACATGGAACATTATGGTGAGTACATAACTTCTTTATGTTATGTTGTCCTATCTCGCCTTCCTTCTTAATGGTTGGGACAGCATCCCTATCACCATATTTCCTGGGTGGCTCACGGGAGTATATTCTTCAAGACAGTGGAACCAAAGGAGGCCCTGCCCCTGGAGGCCAAATTAACTTTGTAATGAGTGATAAAGGTACGAATCGTTGCCCACATAGCTGCAGCACAAATGTTATCAATTGGCAGTCTAGCTCGAAAAGCAGAAGAGGTTGCAATGACTCTTGTAGAATGGCCTTTGACTCTAAAGGGGGAGCTTTGTCATTAGATTTTTCTTATATATATATATATATATATATATATATATATGTATGTATATATATATATATATATATATATATATATATATATATATATATATATATATATATATATAATACAAATAGAGCCATTTTGGCACCTATCTTTGCTTCTGAAAATGACAAACAAACGATCAGATTTCCTGAAGTCTTTTGTCCTATGTAAGTAAAAGCATAATTGTCTATGTACATCCAGCTGGTGAAGCTTATACTTTGCTTTGTCATGGTTTGGGGAAAAAACTGGTAACTCAATGGACTGATTTAAGTTTGACTGAGCATACTTTTGGTAGAAACGATGGATTTGTTCTGAGGGAGACTCTGTCTTTATGAAAAATCATATATGGGGGCTTGATGCACAATGCTTGCAGTTTTGAAACTCTTCTAGCAGAAGTGATAATCAACAAAAATGTTTTCTAGCTTAAAAATTTTAGATCACAAGATGAGGTATGTTCAAAAGGGGAAAGGATCAAATAGGACAGAACAAAATTTAGGTCCTATGGAAGTAGAGGAGTTCTTATGGGTGGCCTTAACAAAACAGTTTCCTTCAGAAAGGCTTTACAACATTTGTGGGACATCAAGTTAGGGACAAGATCGTTCATATGGAAATTAGATATAGTTGCTAGCTAAACACAAATGGTAGCTGCAGCTACTCCATTAAATAATTTGGCAAAAAATTCAAGAATAGCAGACATGGAAGCAGAAAAAGAATCAATATGTTTTGTCATTGCCCAGGAAGATATATAATCTTCTGGTTGAGGCCTTTTGAGATGATATTAAGGTATGTCTGACTGCATGAGGGAGGTTAGGAAGCCTGGCTATATTTGGAAGTGGAGCAGCCAAGCTGCCGGTTTGAAGGTTTGGAGAGAAGCATGGAGCGTCCTGGAAGTATGTGTCATAAGATCTGCAACTGTATCCAGAACCCACGGCTCCTCCTGAAGATGAGGCCAAAGGAAGGGGAACCAAATCTGACAAGGCCAGTACGGTGCAATGAGAATGAGCTTGCTTCCCAAAAAGCTGGCTTTCTGGAGAACCTTGGGAATCAAAGGGAAGGGATGGAAAGAATAAAGAAGTCCCAAGGACCAATTGTGTACAAGTGCATCCCTTGGTGACTCCCCTGGAGGGGGGATCAGGGCAAAATACCTGCTGCATTTGGCATTCATGGATGTGGCAAATAGGTCGCAGCAAGGCTGGCCCCATTTGCAGAAGATTCTCTCCGCTACTTCTCGTTTTAGGGATCACTCGTGAGGCATGAGAATCGCTCTGCTGAGTTTGTCTGCTATCACATTGGATTTCCCTAGGATGTGCACTGCTAAAAGTGTTGGGAGGAAATCGTCCACTGCCCTACTCTGAGGACCTCTCGACAAAGGGGACAAGACCCGGTTCCTCCTCGTTTCTTTATTTACCAGACAACTGACATGTTGCGTCTGTCTGTATCGCAACTGTTCCCAGTGGGACAGAGTGGTGTAGTATTTGCAACATCAAAAGCACCGCTCTCATCTCTAGGACACTGATATGCAAATGGGCCTTGTGCTCCTGCCAAGTACCTTGAACTGTCCTGCCCAGATAATGCCCCCCCCCCCATATCTGGGTGGCATCCCACCGGCTGAGGTGGAAGAAAGGGTTGACCTGATGTCACAAAAGTGGAGTGAAGCCACCAGCGAAGGTCCTTCTTGCAGGGCTCTTAACAGAATTTGGTGAGACATGGGTAGTTCCTGCACAGATCACTGGGTGAAAGTAGCCAATGTAGAATTCTCATCTGCATGCGTGCTAGTGGAACTAAACTTATAGCTGCTACCATGGTTCCCAAGACGTTTACAACTGTTCTCACTTGTACTTTTGTCTTTGATAGAAGACTGAAGACTTGTTGCCGCAGAACTGATGCTCTTTCTACAGGTAGTTTTGCCATCATGTTTACAGTGTCTAGGTCTGCTCCTATAAATACGATACGTCGCGATGGCAACAAGCAATATTTTTAATAGTTTATCGTGATTCCTAGGTTACAGCAAAGAGAAAAAGTGTTGTCTCTCGCTTCCAGTAGTAGATGCTTGGTAGTGGCAGTTAGGAGCCAGTCGTCTAGAAACAGAAACACTCAGAATCCTAGATGTCTCAGGTGAGCCGTGACTACTGCCATACACTTGGTTAACACTGCGGGGGCTGTAGTGAGACCAAAGGGCAGAGCTCTGAACTGGTAATGACTGGCTCCCAGCCGAAAGCGCAAATGACTCCTGGATGGTCTGTCCATCTTTATGTAGTAGTACACATCCTGGAGGTCTACAGAGCACACCCAATTGTCTTTTCCCAAAAAGGGAAGGATCAACTGCAGTGTTATCATCTGGAACTTGGTCTTCTTCACTGATTTGTTTAATTTGCTGAGATTCAAAATTGGTCTCCAGTCCCCTGTTCTATTTTGGACTATAAAAAAATCTGAAGTAAGTTCCGGATCCTATTTGGTTTGCGGGGACCTTTTGGATGACACTTTTTTTCCCTAGTAACTTTTGAATTTCTAGGGTTGCTTGATCCCTTTGAATGGGTAGAACGTCCGGGGTTTTCTTTATGTTTGGGATGGGAAGAGAAAAGGTTATACAGTAGCCTCTGGATACGATTCTTTGTACTCACTTGTCTCTTGTTATTTCCAGCCAAGCTTCTGGGTACAAATATAAGCATCACCCCGAATGCCTCCAGAGCTGGACAGATGGGCCTCCTTTCAGGAGTGCTAAAAGGACCTGCCATGAAAAGAATCCCTGTCGTCCTCATTTTGCGGACCCCCTCTGCCACATGGGTGGCATCTTCCATTAGTATTTCCCCCTCTGCTCCTGGGGGAGTCACCACGTGTCTTGAAAAACACTCTGGGACTTCCAGAATCACATCTTTCCCCCCTTCTGGCATTTAGGATAAGGTCTTGAAGGTACAGAAAACAAACTCCTATGGCAGACAAAGTTTTTCCTTCTTGTTCACACCTGGTTAGAGTCTCTCTACCTTTTGACCTGAACAAGGATGAGCCATCGAACGGGGTATTAACAAAAGAACAATTGAAGGGTTACGCAAAGTCATATAAGCGCACCAGGAATGTCTCCTTAGGGAAATTCCTGAACACACTCCTATACTCGCTCCATCTGTTGCGTATGAAATAAGTCTCATGGAGGAGTTGACCACAGAGTTCAAGGCGGAGAGCTGGGATGATACCTCCACACAGCTACTGTGCCTTGAAGAGCATCTCCCAACTCCTTCAGGAGATCCCTTTGTAGCCTTGTAAAATACATCAGGTAGTTCAGCGATCTGAATGTAAACGTTGCTGAGGAAAACATGCACTTCCCGTATCAATCCATCGTACGAGAATCTTTGTTCGGTAGATGGACAGATGAGGATGTTTCAAAAAGCTCCTTCTTGGTGGCTGCTGCCACCAACATAGCATCCATAGGGACAACTTTAGTCAAAAAGTCCTTATCTGAAGGGGCTGTGATAAACTTATTTGGCCTCCTAGGGACAGGCTCCATTACTTCTGGAGATTCCCACACCTTTCGACTAACTAGTTCCATGAGCTCGTCGAAAGGTGGAGACACCCAAGTTGCTGAAGGGCGAGACCCAAAGGCCTTCAGGTAAACAGACTCATCAGAAGGGTCGATGGGCTTCCAGCCGCCTCTGTTTAAGGATTTCTAGGATGTCTGCAAAGGAGACATCTTCAGAGGGCAACCGTGGGGACCCTTCTGACTCATCGAGGGCTGCGTTTTGGAGTTGACTGACTCCTCTGGGGTGCCCAAGTCCTTCCTCTTGCACAGTCTCTTATGAGAGACCTCTTCAGAAGCGTATTCTGGAAAGGTTTGGAAGACAGGGATTCATCTGATGAGGTACCCTGAGGCCTAGGGTCTCCGCTTGTCTGTGGATGGTGTGGTGCAGAGAAAGATGGAAGTGCTTTAGGGGAGGAATATCGGATCTTCTGAGTGGAGCTGCCTAGGGAGACAGCACTCTCCTCATCAGCTCGAAAGCCCCCCTCCCCTAATCTGACTATCCCTCCGGCTCCGAAGAACCAGAAGAAATCACCGGTACCAAGGGGGTTGGCTCCAAAGCCGATGTAGGAGCAGAGCTCACCCGCGCCAAAGCCCTGAGAGCTAAGTTCAGATACAACTGTCCAATCAAACTCCCCTCCCCGAACCCAACCGGAGACGGGTGGCTCCTAGAGTCCTCTGATGGAACCGAGGATGTGGGAGCAGTAGTCGGTGCTGAAGAAACCGGGGTGGTTCTCGACACCAATGGTTCCATAACAGTTGACTCCAAGCATTCCAGCTCCAAGGCCACAGGTCAGCTTGGAGGAGGAATCGATGTCAACGGGGTAGTCTTGGCCGGCTCCGAATACCTGTGGGTTGGAGCTGAAAGAAGTTTGGCCAGCGCAGGTGTCTTCAGAAGCTTACACACCACCTTATCCACATCACTGTCTGAAAGACTCCTGGAGGACCTAGAGGAGAGGGTGGGAGATGCGACTGACTGTAATATTGGTGATCTCAGAAGAGGACTAACTGGTTCCAATTCTGGGGACCGGATCCTGATTTCAAATTCCATAGGCACTGAAACTGGTGGTGCCGATGAAACAGTCTTTGTCGGTTCCGAAGTGGTCTGAGTTGCAAATACAATTTTGCTCAATTTCTTGGCAGGTTCCAATTGTCCCGAAGAGGAAGAAGATCTTTTTGACTTGTCCGATTTAGCTGAAGGAGATTTTTGTGATCCTGATGTGCCCACACCTTTTTCCAAAGCTTCCCGGAAGGGGGACTTTGACAGACCTCTATCAACTTATTCTTATGCTCTAATAGCACTCTGGCGCTAAAGGAGTGACATATTGAGCATGATTCTTGCAGATGAACTGCTCCCAAGCAATAAACAAATAGTATGAGAGTCCGTAATGGACATCTTTTGACTGCACGTTTTAAAACCCAAAAGTCTAGTCTCCTTGTGCTCTTTTGACATGTTAATACACACACACACACACACACACACACACACACACACACACACACACACACCAAAAAACAGCAGCTACAACAACTATGAATTTCTGAAGTATCTGGAGTAAGAGATCGAAAAAAGGTTAGGTTGCTCTAACTTAAATGGGCTGACACCCCTTATCTAAAAAAAAATAGAAAAACAGTAATAAAACAATATACACACAGAAAACCTGCCCTCTAACTGGAGCAGGCAGAGTTAGCCCTCTAGTTTAAATGAGTCTAACAATTAGTCTAAAGGCAGTTAACTGGGACAGGCCAAAAGCAATTCAGCAACAAATATATCTACTAACTACAATAACTAACTAGTACAAGAAAATTTTTGATAAGCGACAATTTTAAGAGGCAATAACAGATAATGAAAGGCAATAAAAGTTAAGTGATTCACTTAGTCAGAGCCAAGATGGAAGCCTGCGATCTGTTTAGTGGCAAACGAGATCTGGGGAGTTGTAATAGAGCATGATGGGATAGGGATACAACCAAAAGCCAGAGGAAGACCTTGAGCTTTAGTAATGTGGCCGAGTTGGAACTGAGGATCGGTTTCGAACCCAATCAGTAAGAAGGAAGGCAAGACAGGACAACATAAAAAAAGAAACTATGTTAAGGAGCAGAGGTCTGGGAATCAGGAGCCTGAGAAGCTGCATAAAAGAGTTTCGAACAAAACAAAGAACAGGAGGTACAACTTCCTCCAAAGAAGCAGGCAACCAGAACATGGTTTCTCAAAACTATTCTTCTTGATAAAGGAGCCAAGTTTGAAGATTCAGCCACAGTCCCTGAACAGCCAACATTACACTGGGATACAAGATACGCCATTGTAGATAACTTGGACTTTATAAGTTCCTCCTAGAAGATGGACCCTGTGATATCCTCCAGGTTTATCCATAGCCTTCCTCACCAGGTGGTACTGAGACTGAAGCAACTGAAATAACTTGTTCAACGGCTTAAACTCCACCATTACAGAGGAAGATAAGTACAGTTTTGTACCTACCATAAATGTAGATGTCCGATAGACATGCAACTGCAGTCATAACATGTGGGTTTGTCCTGCCTCAGGCAGCCCTCGGTCGGCCGGATTCCAAAGTCTGGGTCCGACGTCGGCTGATGTCGCATTTCTCTCCGACGTCAGAGCGGCTGGAGTACATAAGCATCAGCCGACGCCATTTTCTTCAGTGTTTCTTGCCCCAGATGCCAGGTGCCCTCCAAGGAAGGCTGTAATCAAATTGGAAGACAAAAAACAGTATTCCAAACAAATAAATGAGCAATAAAACAAATACACCATAACAGATATCCTCAGCTAAGTATAACAGGGATAGGAGTGGACCCTAGGCATAGAGGGGTATGGAGGGAGGGAAAATCCGACTGCAGTTGCATGTCTATCGGACATCTACATTTATGGTAGGTACAAAACTGTACTATGTCCTTCAAGAATGCAACTGCAGTCATAACATGTGGGTAGAATACCACAGCTTAGCTGGGGGAGGAGGAATGCTCTAGGAAAGAGATGGTGTGGCAATCAAACCCTGCAGGACTGCCGAAGCAAAGCCTGCTCTGGATCTGGAGTATAGAGGGAGATTGTAGTGTTTGGAGAATGTATGCACGGAGCTCCATGTAGCAGCTTCTAGAATGTCCTTGGTAGGCACCCCTCTTAAGATTGCTGTAGAGGTGGCTGTAGCTCTGGTGGAATGTGGTCTGACATTTTCCATGAAAGGAATAACAGAATCTGATGCAATGTCCAATCCATTTAGAAATAGTCTGTTTTGAAATTGCTTTTCCTTGGACTGCAGGGGCGTAAGCTACAAAAAGTTGGTCAGACTTCCTACTGGCCTTGGTTCTGTCCAGGTAGTATCAAAGTTGTCTGTGAATGTCCAAGGTATGCAACAGTCTCTCCCCCTTATTCGGAGGATTGGGGGAAAAGCAGGCAGAAGAATGGCTTGATTTAAAGAAACCCTAGATACCACCTTTGGCATAAAAGTAGGGTTGGTCCTTAATGAAACCCTGTCTCTATGAAAAATAATAAAGGGTGGTATTGCCATTACGGCCTGTAGCTCCGAAACCCTTCTTGCTGAGGTAATTGCCAACAGGAAAGCTGTCTTCCATGAGAGAAATTGCAAGTCAACTGAAGCTGCTGGCTCAAATGGAGGTAGAGTCAGTTTTTCTAAGACAAAATTGAGGTCCCAGGCTGGCACTGGGGCCTTTCTTGGCGGCTTAATGTTCTTGATTCCCCTGAGGAATTGTCTTAGTAAGGGGTGAGAAAAAACAGGAGGATCAGTGTTGTATCTAGCTGAAATAGCAGATGCATGTATCTTTATGGAAGAATATGAGAGGTCGTTCTTTAACATATCTGCCAAATATTCCAAGATGAGTGGGATGTTCAACAATGATGCATCATGTCCCTTGCTGGTATTCCAATTGCTGAATCTTTTCCACTTTGCTAAGTAAACCTTTCTGGTGGATGGTCTTCGAGCCTCTGTTAGTATCCGCTGAACTTCCTTGGAGAGAGGTAAGCTGAAGTTATTTATGGGATCTCCCAGGCTGTTAGCTGCAGTGTCTGAAGATTTGGATGAAGTGTTTCAAAATTGTGTTGAGTCAAAAGTAGAGGCCACTGGGGGAGGGCCCACCTCCTGGTGTGACATATGCTCCGTAGTAGTGGGTACCAGTGTTGTCTTGGCCAATCCGGAGCTATTATGATTCCCTTGGGCTTCTCTGCTTTGATCTTTAGAAATACTGAGGTCATCAGTGGCAGAGGTGGGAATGCATAGATTTCTAGGGAGTTCCAGTTGAATGAGAGGGCATCTATTTTCCAAGCTTTTGGATGGTATGTCTTTGTGCAAAATTCTGGTAGAAGATGGTTGAGGTGAGAGGCAAATAGGTCCACTTCTGGCTTGCCCCATGTCGAAGTGAGTTGTCTGAAGGCCTTCGGATGTAACCTCCACTCGTGTGGATCTGTGAAATTCCTGCTTAGGCTGTCCGCCAACACATTGTCTTTTCCTGGAACAAACTGGGATTGTAACTGGATGTTTAGGCTCAGTGATTTCTTCCAAAGCTGCATTGTCAGTCTGCAAAGGGGGTAAGAGTGGGTGCCCCCCTGCTTGTTTATGTACCACATCACAGTGGTGTTTTCTGTCCGTATCATTAAATGGCCTTGCTGGAGTTGGTGTTGAAAGGCCTCGATGGCATGCATTACTGCCAGCATTTCCTTTTGGTTTATATTCAGATGTGTTTCCTTTGGAGACCATTGTCCTTGTACACACCTGCCTTCCATGTGCGCCCCCCCATCCAAGGTCTGAGGCATCTGTAGTCATGGTCTGTTTTATCTGTGGTTTTTTGAATGACATACCTTTGTTTTCCTGGCTCACCGAGGCCCGCCATAGGAATTCCTTTTGTAGGCATGGAATGAGTGGTATGACTGTCTCCAAGTTGTTGCTGTGTTGAGACCAAATGCTTTTTAGGTACCACTGAAGCTTTCTCATGTGCAGTTTTGCTAATGGAACCAGTAGAATGCAGGATGCCATGTAACCCAGGGCCTGTAGGAATCTCCTTGCAGTCATCCGGGTGAGTTTTGCTAAACCTTTGAAGTAATGAGTTAACTTCTCTTGCTTGTCTTCTGTCAGGTAAGCCATCTGAGAGGTTGTGTCTAGTTTGGCTCCTAAGAAGATTATTTGCTGGGATGGCTGCAGTCTTGACTTTTGGAAGTTGACTGTGTATCCCGGAGCTTGAAGTAATCATATGACATAATCCATGTTTTTTGTCAACATCAATTTGTCGTCCGCTTGTATGAGGCAGTCGTCCAGGTACGGGTAGATTTGTATACCCTGGAGCCTGCAATGAGCAATTACTAAAGCCAGGCATTTTGTAAATACTCTGGGCGCAGTAGATAAGCCAAATGGCAATGCTGAGAATTGATAATGCTCTGGCCCTGCAAGAAATCTGAGGTATCTTCTGCAGCTGTGTCTGATAGGGACATGCAGGTATGCCTCCTTGAGGTCCAGAGTAATCAGCCACGACTCCTTGCCCAGCATGGGAAGGAGTTGCTGTAGAGTCAGCATTTTGAACTTTGGTACTATGAGAAAGGTGTTTAATGCGGACAAGTCCAGTATTGGTCTCCATTGAGACTCTTTTCTTGGAACAAGGAACAGTCTTGAGTAAAACCCCTGGTCTTGTTCTTGTTGTGGAACTCTTTCTATTGCTTTCATTCGAGTCAGCAGAGTGATTTGCTTGATAGCCTCTGCCCTCTGATTTTGTGGTAGGTTTGGCATCCCTTGTTTCCTTGGTAAGGTATGAAAATGAAACCTGTACCCTCGGTCTATAATGTCCAAAATCCATTTCTCCTTTGTCAGTCTGTGCCAGTTTTCTGCAAACAGAGATAATTTCCCGCCCAAGGGAGCTTCTAGTTGTTCCCTGGTAGGCGGTAGCAGAGGAAAGTAATTGAGTTTGTGGTTGTGGAGCAGGTGAAACCCCTGCGTCACTTCTTTGGTTTCCTGGCTGCCATTGTCGTCCCCTGTAAGGGCCTCTGTATTGGCCTCTTCCTCGGCCACGTCTGTTCTTACCCCTTTGAAACTTTTCTGGGTTAGGAAAGGACCAGTTCTTTGAAGGCCAGTTCCTACTGAATCTGGGGGGTTGAACCTGGAGGAAATCTTTCACAGTCTGAACTGATTTTGCTTTTTCTTCGATGGTCTTTAACACATCCTTAGCATTTGCACTAAAAAGCTTGTTCTTTTCCAAAGGTGCATCCAGAAGTTTTGCTTTTACATGATCTGGTAGAGGTTGATCTTTTAACCAAGCATGTCTACGAATCACTGCCCCTGTCATAGCTGCCCTACATGAAGCTTCCAGTGCATCATATCCACACTGCAGGAAGTGATTGCTTACTTGCTGAGTGTTATGTACAGCTTCCTGCAAAGTCTTCCTGTCTAAAGGATCAGGAGAAGCTAATGTTTTTTGTAAATCTTCTAAGAGGTAATCCTGATATTGTAGCATATGAAAAAGGCAATTTAAAGCTCTCATAGATAAGGTAGTGGATGTGTAAACCTTTTTGCCCCATCTCTCTAATGGCCTAGCTTCCCTGTTGGAGGGCAAAGGATGTTTTGAGGAGGAGGCTGAAACTCCTTTAGGCCCCTGTGAAATAGTTTCCAAATCAGCAGTATGGGCCCTGAATAAATGGGAATGAGTTTCTGGGACCCTGTAATATCTGTCTGGCTTGGCTGGAGCAGGAGGAAGAGAATCAGGGGTAGCACTAGAGTCAGAATACAAATCATCCAGAACATCAAGTACAGGAGGAATAGCTAGGGGCCTGTGCTGAGGCTTCTTAAGGAAAGTCCTAAGGCGTTTCCTAGAATCAGAATATTCCTGAACTTGCCACTTGAAATGTTCCCTCATGGTGTGCTGAACTTCCCCAAAAGAAATATCCTCAGGAGGGGAGGCCGAAGGGATGGAATCTTCTGCATCCGAGTCCTCATAGGTCTGGAAGAGCTCTTCCTGGCTATCAGAGTGGACAGAGCCCTCAGAATCTTCATCTGAAGGAGTAGGGTCAGAGGGTTCAACCCGGGGCCTTTTATCAGGAGGAGGCTGAGATGCTCTCTCAGGATGGGCCTGTGAACCTCTAATCATGGAAATTAAATCAGCAGCCATGGACATAATTTGTGTCTCCGGAGTCGGCTGAGGTAAGGATTTAGAAGTAATATGTTTAGTTTTGCTGGCTGCCTTAGCCCTAGTGTAGGCCTTAATAGACATGGCCATAGGGGGCCTGGCAGCTCCACATGCAGGAGTGACCTTGTCTACAGCAATGGTCTCGGGCATTTCCTCTGTTTCGGTATCCGGAGGAAAATCTATAACTGGCGGAGTAATGTCTGGAATCGGAGTCGTCGGTAATGCGGTGTCTCTGGTTCGGAGCGGTGGAGAGACAGTCTCAGAGGGAACCGGAGCACTCGCGCTAGGTTTTGGCGTGGAGTCTGTGGTAGACGCGGGCCGAGGATGTCGGTCCCGGTCTTTACGCTTTTTGGGAGTTTGCGATGTCGGAAGATCCAACGGCATGGTGTAAGCGAAATTATCGCCGAAAAAATCTTCAGCAAACTCTGCCCGGCGCCTGAGAGTGCGCTTGTTGAAGCGAGCACAGGCTACGCAGGCTGAGACGTCGTGGTCTGGGCCCAGGCAAGGGAGGCAGTAAGAGTGGAAATCCTTATGAGGTATTTGTTTACCACAAAAAAGACAATTGTTAACTTTTTCAGTAATTTCTGACATCGGCTGCAGCAAGAAAAGGTCCCCAATGGGGTACTTAGCTTTTTTGATGACTTCGGTAACGTAGAATACAGGAGCTGACCGACCGGCACTTGCGAACTGCTTCTGCTTCGGGCACCGCGCAGCAGGAAAGACTGGAGAAAATGGCGTCGGCTGATGCTTATGTACTCCAGCCGCTTTGATGTCGGAGAGAAATGCGACATCAGCCGACATCGGACCCAGACTTTGGAATCCGGCCGACCGAGGGCTGCCTGAGGCAGGACAACCCACATGTTATGACTGCAGTTGCATTCTTGAAGGACATCTCTCTTGCCACACCTTGGACTTCTAATCAGAAGGCAAGATGACAAAGTGCTCCCTTCTCTGGGACCTATGCTGGACTGAAGAGATCATGAGAAAAATACTGCAAGATAGTTTGTCAACTGATTCACATATTCAAGTGACGAATGGTAGGATTATCTTGCCTTCTCAATGACTAAGGGGACAGAATTAGAGTCAGGATGCCTATGAGCTACTCAAACAGTATCCTTAATTGGTTCTGAAGGAAACATAATGCATGGCTCTTTAGGCCTCCTCCCTTGAAATGCTGCCAGACATTTCTGATGAGAGAATTGGAGTTTAGGGCCATTCTAATCTGTTTTTCATAGGCCTGAGAGTTGGGGAGCCATCCATGAGAGGGGGATGGACACTGGCAAAAAGGATGGCCGCATTACCTTTACCAGTTTCAAACACAATGTCCTTAGGTTCCCCCAAATTCCTCACAGGAGCCAGAGCGTGAGCTGGTCTCATGCACTCAACTACCTGCAACAGTACACTCATAGTGAATATTATGCAAAGGTTAGCATATCAAATGCACATAGCAGACATTAAGGAACAAGAAACTGCATGCAATGCTGCACTAGCTGAAGGTAGCTTTCAATGGAGATGGATACTTGAGTTTGGCTTAGTGCAGACCTAACTGTACTCCCTTTGAGCACAGTGCTACACTCTTGATTCAAATTCCTACCAGACGGTGAACATCTGCTTGATGGACAGTTCCACAGAAATAAGGATTAACTGAGAATGACCTGAAAAACCCTCCTCAACTGGGAACAACTAGCACAAATCAACTTGAAGTACCCCAGGAAGGAAGTCTTCATTACAGAGTACAGCCAACCCTTGACTGTGTGTGACTCAAAGGACCATATGGTATCAGGCTGGCCAACCTTAAAACTCCAGAGAATCTACAAAAGTGCAAGGATCATGGGAACCCCCCCCCCCATTTTAGAATGATAAAACTGCCAACATACCCTTTCTTTACTTGCTGAGACAAAATATAGGTGCAAACCAGAATCCCCCCTATCCACGAATGGATTCATTACCTGCAGATGAGGAGGGGTATGCATAGAGCACAGAACTCCTCTTTTGCACGGTAAGGCCTAAACCTGCTCTGAACACTTATTGTTTTGACAAAGCTTATACCTATAACTTATGTGGGGTACCCTCCTCAAGATCCTTAATATTTTAATAAGTTTAAAGAACCATCCCTTCCCAATATTAAACTTTGAAACAAAGATGTGCAGCTGCATTTTCTGTACCTACAACTTCTCTAACTTTTTGAGCTTGCTCTGATTCAAGCAATGTCCTTGACGTAAAATAATAAAAGGCTGATGCACCTAGACTAGGTTACTGCACATTGTTAAGTCATACAACACAGCAGATGGCTATCATAATTCTCTCAACTTTTATGGAATTTCGGACCATAACACTGAAATCTTACTAATGTTCCTCCCAGTGATATTTTGTTCTAAATATACACCACCTAGTTTCCTGCGCTTCTGCAGCATAACAGATTTCTATGCTGGCTACCAAAAGCCCTTCCTTTTACGAAACCAGCTCAGATACGAATGCAAAATAACAGCAATGTCTGGCTAGAAGTTCTGTTTTCAGATCACTGTTCAGCTGAAAGATACGCAACATACATGCTTTTCATAATTCAGCCATCTTAAAATTAAAGACTTAACAGCATGGTGGAATATTATAATTTCTATAACACAACTACTATAAAAATAATAAAACAAAGCTGCAGAGCAGCAACTGATGTACAAAATTCCTGGCAAATGAACAATTGCAACATGCAGTTTCATAACTGACAATTACAAAACCACAACATAAACATTCAAAAATCTAATTGATAATTACACTTGTTATTTTTATAGAAAAAAATCTGAATGTATGTAATACAGCACAGGGGAAAATAAACATGTCTGCCACTTACCATAGCATAATAATTACTGTTCACCATGATTGGACTACGGCCTCTCAGATAAATGTACTCCTCCCACCAGTCGCTGACCTATTAAAGAAAATTTGGGAATGTGAATCTCAACTAAGAAACTGATAAAATTACATCTAGATAGGTCAACTGTACTTCACAGCAAGACTTGTATCCCTGAAGTGTTTATAATATGCTGCAAAGTCAACCCTACTCCATATGGTATGTTCAGTTTTGCACAGAATAGTGAAGAAAAAGCATATAGCAGATATATTTTTACAGCATCAGCTGATCTGTGAGAGGATTCCTCAGTGCGTCCAAGAATGGGAATACCTTTACTTTTATCTCTCCGTTTACCTATTTTTCTCTGATGCTTCCATGGCTGTGGGTTAAATACATCCTCTAATGGTAACACACTGTGATCCCACTTGCCACAACATGACAGCTCTCCTAGAAATTGAGCCCGTCAGTTTATCCAGCCATTGAACACATACATTCATGCATACTGAAAAACAAAGAACCACATAGTATAAACACTGCATAAATGTATACCTCCCAAAACTTACCAGGAATTCCAACAGCAGTCTATGCATGAACTGCTATTCAGACAGAGGGACAGCAGCAGAGTAATCAGAACCAACTGAGAAGGATCTTCTCACACATCATCCATTATGGTAAGAATATATATCCATACCAGCCACTGTGATTTCTCTACACAAGGATGGCAATTCTAAAGACTTATCTAATTAAAGGCCCATAAGTCTCACCAGCCTTGTATGCAAAGCCATAGAACTTATCATAGTAGAATTCATCTATGCAGATATAGGTAAATTAACTGATCCACAAACCCATCTAGTTTGTTTTTGGGGAAGACCAATCCTGTTTCCTAAACCTTGCAAACTTATTTGAAAAGGTTACAGAGGCTATGGACAATGGCCACTCTGGGCATGATGCTTATTTTTACATGCCAGAGGTTTCTATGACATTATCCTACATGTCGGCACTACTGAACAGTTAGAAAAACTTAGACACTTACATTCTCTGCTTAATTGCAAACTGGCTATCCAGCAGATACCACATCTGTACCTAAAACTGTAACTAGTGGGGTACCACAGATATGACTCATGTTTCTCTTGCAGACATCCAAGCCAATATCCCTAAAGTGTGGCTGACCAAGTTTGCCGCGGACTGAAAGCTGAGCACAGTTACCCACTCATCCATTGATACTGACGTCCTCCAAAAGGAATAGACACACAGCTGCTGTACCGAAAACAGTCAAGCTAAAGGCAAAAAATGCAGCAAAATTGCATTCAGCTGCTCCTACCTCATAGGTTTTAAGTGGTAACAACAGACCTGGGTACTTGTGTGGACAGGTCTCTCATTCTATCAAAATATTTACACTGCAGTCAGGAAATCCTCCTTTCTGGCTCAGTTAATTTACAAGCGAATGTCTTCATACTCCAAAGTAGTTTTCCAACCGAACTAAATGTATAAAACCAACCAGCTCAACTAGAAAGGCCCCAATGATTTTAAGCATAAAATTAAAAGGCTTTAAATCCTTCAACTATCCTGACAGACTACCATACCTCTCCTTATAACTCAGTAACCTACTGGTTGCAAAGAGTTGATTTCCATCTCTTTTTTTGAGCTATTAAAGATCCAGTTTTATTTGACCTCCATGGTTTACTGCAATCTCAGTGGAGGAGAACAACCTGAGAAATGACTTCTGGCTTGTACAAGATCCTTCATGGTAAAAAAAGGATGGAGTCAGTCAATTGCATATGGAAAGCTCCTGGATCCCTGCAGTATTCTGGTTAGCTTAATACTACAGATATGCACCCTGAAGCCAGAGATAAAACCAAAGTAGAGTCTGAAACTGACAGTGACTGGCTTCAAACTGGAAGTGTAAATATCTCCTGAAAAATCCTCCGCTACATTTATTTACTGACATTTGTTAAATGGGTAGTGTCCGACTGAGCCAAGAGCCCATTTTCAGTGGCGATCTGGGGAGAAAAGCTCCACAAACTAATGACAGTATTACCACAAAGCTCCAGTATGTAATCATAATACAGTACAATCAGTAAGATCAAACATTTGTAACAATTGTGGTATGAAGTTAACAATGCTAAGCAAAGAAATGTAGCGCATAGAATGTAGTGATGTGCAGATAACAGACAAAAGTTGAAAGGTTAGGACACCCAAACAAAATCCAAGAGACATTCACATTGGTAATTACACAGATTATTGATCATTGTAGCACTTGAAAAAAGTCTACCAGTGCTTGTGCCAAGTTTTAAAAAAATTCATTAAGGAGTGAAAAGAAATAGCTGAGTAGTGGGATGAGGAGGTGTGGAGGTACTAGGAGGGAGGAATATTAACCGGGAGCAGTACAGGGGCAGATTCAGGTGGTTTTAAGATATTATTTTGTTTTTGTTTTAAAGGTAGAATAGTTGGGACATACTTGAATGCGTCTGGGGAGAGCATTCCAGGCCTTGGCAAGTTTGTTTGAAAAGAGGGAGTCACCATGGTTGTTGTTAGACTGGGTTATTTTTAGCTGTGGTCTGTCTGAAGACATAACAGACCTGGTATTGACATGAGTTTGGACCAGGGAGGAAAGAGCAGGGACTGGTTTAGTGAATGACTTTTGTTGGTGAAGGTAAGTTGGTTTAACGTTACCAGGTTGGGGAGTTCAAGCCAGTTTAGTTGCTGGAGAACAACAGTACAATGATGAGTTTTTTGGGGCTGGTTGCCAGCAAATTTTGCTACTTTGTTATAGCAGGATTCTAGGTTGTTTAGGTGTGCCTTGCGCAACTCCATAAGGATGTGAGAGCAGTAGAGAAGGGTAGACAGAAGTTGAGATCTAGCTGTAGCTAGTCTGGCTTGGTGTGTTAGGAAAGGTCTAGCCCTGTTGAGAGACCAGAGTTCTGGCACTGACTTTTTTGATTGATTGGGAAATGTAAATCAAATTTCAGCCTGTTATTTATAGTTACACCCAGGAGTTTGGTGTGATTTGTAGGCTCAATTTTAGTACCATTTGCAGATTGGATAGAGTGTGTAGGAGAGTGGGGCTTGGAAGGTCTGCTTGAGCAGTACATTAGCTTAGTCTTATTTGAGTTTAGGATGAGCTGGTGGTTAGATAGACAAGACTCAATTTCCTGGAATGCTTTTTGTGTCTTATGTTGAAGTGCTAGGTAGGTGGGGACAGAGAAGATAAGAAATGTATAGTCTGTGTGTTGTATAGGTGTTGCCAGTTGGGTAGCAGAATTTAGATTATTGGTAAATATGATACAGAGGAGGGGTCCAAGTATGGACCCTTGGGGTACACCAGTAGAAACTGACAGTACAGGAGAAAGAATGTTCTCCCATTTGGCGGCCTGTTTACGCTTTGATAGGTAGCTAAGAAACCACGTAAGTGCCGATGAACTGAGATAGTACGTGGCAAGTTTCTTAAGTAAAAGTTGATGGGAGACTGTGACAAATGCTTTTGACATGTCTAGGAAAATAGCTCAGACTAATAGACCACTGTTCTTAAGGCGATGCATAATGTCAGCAAAGGATATTAAAGCTGTATTAGTACTACGCTTAGGTCTAAAACCATGCTAGGTGTGAGATAGTACGCTACTGGAGGTACAGTGAGTTAGGATTTGTTGGTGAATGCGTTTTTATCAAGTATTTTGGCTATGGGAAGGAGGATGGCAATGGGTCCATAGTTGGAAATATCGGTAGAGGGGCTGCTCTTTATGTAAGAGATCTTCCAGAGCTGAGGTACATATTGCTCAGAGATAGAGCGATTTATTAAAATAGAGATGGGATAAGTGATAGACGGAGCAGCTATTTTTAAGAATTAATTCGGCATTTGGTCAGCAGCTAGGCAGCAAGGTTTCAGTTTGGTAAGCAGTTTTTTTATGTATGCAGTTTGGACTGGTTTGAAGAAAAAGGTCAGCTGTTGTAGAGGAGGGGACTGAGTGGTAGATTTCGCTGGTCGTCTAGGAGAGAGGTGATAGAGTTAATAAAATGTGCAGTGAATTGAAATGCTAAAGGTTCAAAGGAGTTGGATGTGGAGGGAGTGGGAGGTTTTGCCAGGGTTAAGGAGGTAGTTTATGGATTGCCAAACCTTTTGTTGGTTGTTCAGGTATTTTGGCTGGGAGGTTTGGAAGTAGACAATTTTGTCATTATTTACTCTCTTTTTTTTGTCTGGTTTCTTAGTTGTTAAGAGGTAAGGTTGACTTTTTGTTTGGTGGATTGGTATAGAGATCTGTCTCTGCCTTTTTGTTTAATAAGGAGTTTAGTATCAGAGAGCCATGGCAACTTTTTGGTTTTGGTGCATATTTTTCTGGTGGGGGGCAGGCTATTTAGCATGTCAAAAAAATTGTTATTGAAGAATTCTAGAGCAAATGCTTTTTAATGGTGACCAATTGAAGCGCTGTGGCAACAGACTGAAAGTGTCGGGGGAGAATTTTTTTTTTTTTTTTTTTTTACAGTGATTTTTTTGCTAAGTAGAAAAGTTGGGGAATGGTCGCTAAGGCTGATTTATAATTTGTTACAGAGGCACTTTGGGTTGAGGTATTAGGATTAGTGTTTGGGAGTGTTGAGTTACGATTAGGTTACTGCTTGGTCCTGGGTTGGGACGGATATCGGCTTGAAGCTTAATATGTGTTAGGGAGTGCAGTGGTATGCATGTTAGTTTGGTTATTATGCGATGGAACCTGAAGGTGGGCATAGGTTCATAGGCAAGTACTAGGCTATCTGCCCGAGGGCATATGTAAGCCTAGCCAGAATGTGTTGGCTTTCGCCACCCCCTTAAATTAGTTCCCTGTGCCTCTGTCCAGCACAGCCACTGCAGTGATCCCTGGGTAAATTTTTTTGTTTCCCATCTACTCGTCAAGGTTTCTCTTGAAGAGTGCTAGTGAGGGGCTCTGCCCAATGTAGATTGGAATCCTGTTCCAAAGCATGGGGAGTCTCTGGGACAGGAATCTATCCCTCCAGCACGTCCTATTTTTCTTTGTGGTGAGGTTTAGATCCCTAGAGTGTGTGGCTCTCGGGGATTTTTTTTTTTTTTTTTTTTAGGTGGAGCATGTCCATCAATTCTGGGTTGGACACGGCCTTGTATATCAAGCAAAGATCACCTCTGAATAAGCGGTATGCAACCGAGTAAAGCTGGAGTTTCTTCAGTCGGGCTGCATAGGGAATATGTTTGAGGCCAATAATCCTCTTGGTGAGGTACTTCTGTGGTCTTTCCAGCTGTTGCAGGTGTCTTTTAACGTACATTCCAAATGGGGCGTTACACTCTATGATGGGTCTGATGAGTGATGAGTAGAGGGGCACAATAACCACTTTTGTTCTAGATGTGAACCCTTTTGTGATTAGGTGGGCCACATAGAAGGATTTTCTAACCACTTTGGCAATATAATTATCAAAGGACAGATTACTATCTACTTGGGTCCCCAGATCCCTTATTACATTTTCTGTATTTAGGGGACTACCACGTATGTGGTAGTTCGCAGGTACTTTGATTTTTCCAAAGGGGATGACTCTGCACTTTTTGTCATTTAGCTTGAGGCCATGAGTTTGACACTGGGTATCCATCTCAGTGAGACCCTTCTGGAGGATGTCTGTATCAGCTGGAGAGTCAATTATGGCCCCTAGTTTGCAGTTGTCTGCGAACTTGGTCAGCCAAAGTACTCCTGTGTTTGCCTGTACCTCTGAGAAGTATATACCAAACAGGAGGGGTCCCAAGACTGAGTCCTGTGGGACGCCACTTGTAACTGGTTTAGAGTCAGACCTAGAGCCTGCAACTCTCATCGTGTGGGTTCTATCCGTGAGCCAATTGGCAACCCATCTCATGACATAGGGGTTTATGTTCAGGCTGGTGAGCTTGTCTATAATACAAGAATGGGGAATGGTGTCAAAAGCCTTTGCAAGGTCTAGGTAGGCTGTGTGGACTTCCTTTCCCTCATCTAAAGCCTTGGTAATGGGTCTCAAAGAAGTCCACCAGGTTTAGGAGACATGATCTGCCCTTAAAGCAAAACTGCTTAGGTTCCAATGTTTGAAGGTTCCCAATGTCTCTGTTAATGAATTCCATGATGATGCGCTCCATAGCCTTGCAGACCAGGCTAGTCAGGTTTATACGGTGATAGTTCCCGGGGTCTGTTGTGGCTCCATCTTTGTGGAGCGGGATAAGTGTTGCTGTGCCCCACTCTATGGGTACATAGCCTGCACAGAGGCAGAGTCTGAACAATGTGTTAAGGTGAGGGGTTAATTCATTTTGGAGCTCTTGTAAGACACAGCCTGGGACACCATCTGGTCCCACTGAAGGTGTATTTTTGGCTTTGGATAGGGCTGTTTTAACCTGTATGTCAGTGATTGCCAGGACACTACATTCTTCTGGTATGGTTATGGGCCCTTTAGGGGGTGGGGGATGGGGTGAAGTTTGCACTAAACCTGTCTGCCAGAATGTTGGCATTATCAGTCATTTCAGTGTATTTTGTGTCATTCTGCACCAACTCAGAGCAGATCTGAGAGTTTTGGGGATGAACAGAAAAGCTTTCTTTGGCAAGCTCCTTTTTGGTAGCCATTGCCACCAACATGGAATTATCAGTGTGACTTTTAGTCCAATGTGGGTGATCTTTGGGTGATACCAGGAATTTATCTGGCTTGGATGAGAAAAATTCAACCACATCTGGTTCCCTCCATGCCACCTCCAAGATTAGGTTGACCATCCTTGTCCACAGAAAGGACCACCTATGAATTATACCGGTAGGTTCCAAAAGCAAGAAAAACTGACTCCTCCAGTGAGGGGGCTTCAGCGGACCACCCACCTTTTTGTCTCAACAGTTTCAGAATTTCCCTGAATGAGACATCCTCAAGGGGAGAGGGGACCCCTCTCCTACAAAGTCAGTGTCTTCTGTTAATGACTCATGAGGGGAGTCGAAATGCCTCCTCTTACATGCATGTCTCTGAGCAACTTCTATGGTCGGATGCTCCAGAGAACACCTAGAAGAGGAAAGGGAGTCATGAAGACAAACTGTCTAGAAGCTTATTACTGCCAACTATACGGATGGAAAAAAATGAGCAGCATCAGGACCCATGGTCTTCCTATGACAGATGGACAGATCAGAGTGTGGAACAGACGTCTGTCTGCAAGAAAGGGGAAGCTCTCCCTCGACTTCAAGCTCCAAAGCCAAAGGAGGACCCACAACCGCTCTGGACAGAGCTGAAACTTCTGCTCCAGTCTAATGCTGGTATTCAGCTGTCAGGCTCCGAAGCTGTTGCCAAGCTTCCTAGTGATGAAGGCGATGCTCAGAGAAGGGATGGCTGGGAAAATTTTGCAGTCAATGCCACCCCCCCCCCCCCCACATCTAGCACAGACACTTCAACCCCAAAATCCTTCAGGATCTGAGACACTAGGGACTGTCTGGATCAGAGAAACCATCAGAGATGAGCACGACCAGGTATTCAGATCAAACATGGAAAGACCTTTGTACCACAGGCCCCGAACTCAAGGAGCAGATGATAAAAGCAACAAATAGGATAAGGTGAATGAACTAAGTTCGCAGCTCTGACAGTGGTCAGACTGGGAGAACCTCCAACTGGATCTGGGTCTTGAGGAACTTATTTTTTTATCCACATTGGTCTCTGATAGACTTCTCTTCAGTCACTGCAGTCTACCAAAAGAGATGAGGTTGTGGACAAGGGCATGGAGGACCGGTAAAACGTCAAAGGAGAAATGGAGTCTGGAGAGAACCTAGGCTCTGGTAGTGAAGGGGCACTGGATCTGACAATCATCAGATCAGAGATGGGGGGGGGTTGGATTTGAATATTTCTAAAGTTTGGATGTTGGAGCCAAAGCAGCAGCAGAACAGGAACAGAAGAGAGAGCTTCCTGGACTCTCTAGATTTCTTCTCGAGTCTATCACCACTCTTCCCCCTTATGTCTGTCTGCAGGCTTTTTTGACAGAGGGGAAAGCTAATGAATCAGAAGGATGAGGAAGGGATGAATCTCCCACAGGGGTGATGGAAAAGCCACTTCAGGATTTGCTTGTTCCTGCACTCTGTAATGGCCCAAGGCCTGAAAGCAGTGCAAATGACCATTGTTTGTCCAGATGGCAGTTCCAGACAATACACATATTTAGCATGCAAATTCGAATTCATGATCTTGTGGCAGCATGGCACAAATTTTTTGAAGCCAGGAGGTTTGTCAGCCATCCTACAAAAAATCCCAGTCACCAGCAAACACTACAACAGTCCTACAATAGTTGTAAAACACACGCCGGTTAATAACCTACACTAGGAGAAAAAATATTACAAACAGAAATGGTGCCAAAGCAAGTAGAAAAACCTCCAACATTTCAGAAGTCAACTTTAAAGGTAAAAAGCTGGTGAAGAGAGAAAGATAACACTCGAGATATAAAACCCTAAAAAGTATTCAAGAATTATCAAAAAGATTTGCAATTTGCCACCCTGAGCAGTGGAGACCATGTCTGTAGCAAATGAGCAGCAAACAATATCTGAGATAACTACATGGGCAAGGGAAGATTATGGGTAAGAAGAAGAGCCTGAGTTTTGGTCCAGTGTCCACAGTGCAGTGACTGAAGGATACGTGTCAGATCGAAATACCCAACTGTTGATTGAATGAAGCAACATCAGATCAACGTTTAAGCTGGCAAAAAAAAAAAAAAGTTATTTACTCACCATAACATTCCATATGTGTTGTCCATTTTCATTCTTCCTCAACCCGTGGATACGGATCCATTTTCATTCTTCCTCAAACTGTGGGTCCAGATCCAAACCTCTGATCAGACTCGGCCACGTCTAATGCTCAGGATCGACTCTCAAGTTCTTCCCTTACCCACAATGCCCCTGTCCTCCAGATTAGCTCAGCTTGAGTCTGCTGCAGCTGTATATGCATAATACCTAGATCTATATATAGAAAATAATAGATATAGGAAGAAGATAAAATCAGGAGCTCAAAACAGTGGTTCCTGAAACATCTCTGAAAGTCTTCCCAGAAAGGACAGGGGGATGGGGGGGGGGGGGGGTTTGAGGAAGAAGGAAAATGGACAACACAGATGGAAAGTTACTGCAAGTACATTATTTCTTTATCTGATATCATTTTCATTTGTTCCTCAACCTGTGAGACAGAGTCCTCAGCTACATATCTCTTGGGTGGCCCTCATGGAAGGAAATTCCAGAGCACTGCAGAGCCAAAGGATGCTCTACTTCTGGATACAATGTCTAACTTGCAATGTGCAACACGTGTAGGAGTACTGGACCAAGAGGCGGCTGCACAAATACAATAGTAGGTGCTTTCACATGCCTAGGAGGTATGATACCTTTCGCAAAATAAACATAAAAAATGCAATCTGTAATCCATTTAGCTAAGGTCATTCTGGATACAGACTTCTCTAATTTTGCCTTACAAAGCAAAATGAATAATTGGTTAGATTTTCTGAAGGCCTTTGTTTTGTCCAAATAAAACTGTAACCATGTCCATCCAACATGTGAAGAGAAGCCCTTGTTCCTGAAATCAGGCAAAGACTGATGAAGTGATTGATATTGTTTTCGGAGGCAATTTTTGGTAAAAAAAAAAAAAAAAAAAAGTTGGATTTGTATGTAGGGTGAGACTTTGTCCTAAGGGAAAACCAAACATGGCGGTTTGGAAGAGAACTTGCAATTCTGAAATTCTCCTAGCCGAGGTTATAGCCACCAACAATAAGGTCTTTCATCATTTCATGATAAGAATCTGAAATCTACTTTGGCAGAAAGTTTGAATAGAGAAAGAACTAGAGCATATAAGACCATAGTGAGTCAGTCTGGTGCAATCAGTATCGTCCTTGGTTTGTCCTGTTTGATCTTTAGTAGTACCTTGAAGAGGAGAGGCAGAGGAGGAAAGGCATGAACTGACAGGTTTTTCCAGGTGAAGGACAGGGCATCCACTTTCCAAGCTTGTTTGTGGGGAGTCCTTGTGCAGAATTTGTCCAATTGGTAGTTCTGGGGGGAGGCAAACAGGTCTATCTCTGGGCTCCACCATTTGTTTATCAACATGTTGAATGTCTTTGGTTCCAGTTTCCACTCGTTTGGGTCCATGATAATTCTGCTTAGATCATCTGCCAGTGTATTTAGCTTTCTTGGCAGGAATTGAGCCTGTAGGTGCCCTTGGTAGCTCAAGGCTGTGTGCCACACAGCCATGGCCAGTCTGCAGAGAGGGTATGAGTGGGTTCTCCCTTGCTTGTTTATGTACCACATAACAGTGGTGTTGTCCGTCTTTACCATTAACTCTCCTGGAAGAATGTGGTCCTTGAAGGCTGTCAGAGCATTCTGTACAGCTAACCTTTCTTTTTGATTGATATGCAGGTGCATTTGACTTAGTTTCCACTTGCCCTGAATGCACCTCCCTGCCAAGTGAGCCCCCCATGCATAGTCTGATGCATCTGATATTAGGGTTTGGGCAGCAAGGGGTACAGTGAATGGAAGTCCCTTGTTTTGGTGGCAGGCCTCTGCCCTCCAAAGGAACTCTAAATGTAGACAAGGTATGACAGGAATCACTGCATCTAGATCCTGAGAATGTTGACACCATAAGCTTTTTAGATACCACTGTAGTTTCCTCATATGCAGTCTTGCATATGGAATTTGGAGAATGCACGAGGCCATGAACCCCAAGGCTTGCAGTACTTGTCTTGTACATAGCAGGATCTTTGTGACCATTAGTTTGAAGTAAGCTGTCAAATGAACTTGTTTCTCTGGCTTGAGGAAAGCCATCTGGGAAGTTGTGTTCAAGCTTGCTCTCAGGAATACAATTTGTTGGCCGGGTACCAGATTTTGATTATTTTTCGTTTATGGTGTACCCCTAAGAAGTTAGCACCTTTTGTACAAATGCCAGATGATTCACTAGTATGCCCTTTCTGCCTGAATTAGACAATCTTCCAGGTATGGGTATATATGAAAATTTCTTTGTCTGCAAAATGCAATGACTGGAGCTAGGCACTTTTTGAATACCCTGAGCGCAGTAGATAAGCCAAAGGGGCAGTGCAGACAACTGAAAGTGCATGAAGCCTGCTTTGAAGCGTAGGTATCTTCTGCAAGATTCCCTGATTGGGATGTGCAGGTAAGCTTCTTTTAAATCCAGTGTTGCCAACCAGGCATCCTTGCCTAGTATAGGAAGCAACTGGTGATGAGTTAGCATCTTGAATTTTGGGATCGCCAAAAAAGTGTTTAGGATAGAGAGATCCAAGATAGGACGCCAGGAGCTGTCTTTTCCGGGCACCAGAAAAAGGAGTAGAAACCTTGTCCCCCTTCCTCTTCTGGGACAGTTTGAATAGCCCTTATACTTAAGAGAGAGAGAACTTGCTTTTGAGCCTCTGCCCACTGATTTTGCGGTAGATCTGGCCAACCATTGGGGTTGGTAAAGTGTGGAAGTGGAATCTGTATCCTTGGGAAACTATATTTAAAACCCATTTGTCCTGGGAAACAAGTTCCCAGTTTTTTGCCTGCAGAGCAATCTTTCCCCCTAAAGGAGCAGTCAGTTGAGAAGGGCTTGGAAGTTTTAAAGTTAAGTCATTGAGACAGTTTACCATAAGGGGGGGGGGGTCTTACTACTCCCTGCTTTGGAAGTGGGAGCCCCCCACTGCTTAGTCCTGTGCGTACCTTGGGACTGAAGCCTGGGTGTTCTGCTGGTTCTGGGTTTGGACTGAGAAGGCCTGGAAAAGGCAGGAAAGGACCAATTCTTAGAGAGCCAATGCCTACTAAATCTTGGAGGCTGCACTGGCAGGAAATCTTTAACAGTTTGCATATATTTAGCTTTTTCCTCTATCTTTTTAAGTACTAGCTTTGTTGCCAAACAGGCGGTCCTGGTTTAAGGGAGCATCCATCAATTTAGCTTTAACATGATCTGGCAAAGATTGCTCCTTAAGCCAAGCATGCCTTCTAGGTGCAGACCCAGTGACAGCAGCCCTGCAAGATGCCTCTAGTGAATCAAAACCACATTGCAAAGTATGTTTTCCAACTTGTTCAGCAGAATGCATTAAATCCTGTAAATCCTTATTTTCAGCACGGTCAGGAATCAACATCAATTTCTGTTTAAGCAATCCAATAATATGCTGCTGATACTTTAACATATGAAACTGGGAATTTAAGGCCCTGATGGCCAAGGTTGCGGAAGTGTATACCTTCTTACCCCATCTATCGAGCGCCCTGGAATCTCTATCAGAGAGGGTAGGATTTTTGGCAGTAGTAGCCTTTATGCCATTGTATCCCTGTGAAACAGTATCAGGATCTGCAGTAGGATTTTTAAAAAAGGAACTTGAGAGAGTCAGGAAAGTACAGTTTTGTACCTACCATAAATGTAGATGTCCGAACTGGATAGCATCTGCAGTCATAACAGCAATGTCCTGTACAGGGGGGGCCAGTGTTGGGGCAGCCAAAGAGAAATCCTCTGGAGGGAAGCTGATGTCCTCTTCATCAAGTCGTCATCAGTCCTAGGTCTCTTAGATGGGGAAGGTTGGCTTCCCCTGATTAAAGTAATAAGGTCTTCAGTCAATCTTTTCAATTTGTTTTTAGGCATAGAGGCCTGTCCATGAAGGCTCGTTGGTTTTCTAGGAATGCCAATGTTTCCAAAAGGATAGAGGTAACCACAAAATAAGCATGTATGTACATATATACAAACAAATACACCATAAAGACTCCCCATCAGCTAGCTATTAGGAGGGTAAACACCCTAGGAGTACCTCAGAGGGGAAGGAGGAGGGTATCCTGACTGCAGATGCTATCCAGTTCGGACATCTACATTTATGGTAGGTACAAAACTGTACTATGTCCTTCATGGATGCATCTGCAGTCATAACAGCTGGGTAGAATACCATAGCCAACTAGGGGGAGGAGGATAAAGATAGATTATGGTGTGTTTAGGATCCCTTGCAGTACAGCAGTGGCAAACCCTGCTCGGGATCTGGAATATAGAGGCAAATTGTAATGCTTGGCAAATGTATGCACGGAGGTCCAAGTAGTCCTCAATAATGTCTATAGAAGCCACTCCTCGTAAGAAGGCAGTGGTAGTGGCTGCTGCCCTTGTAGAATGAGGTCTTATGTTCTGTGGAATTGGTTTTCCATGGAAGGAGTAACAGAATCGTATGCAATTTCCTATCCATTTGGAGATTGTCTGTTTGGAAATAGCTTTTCCTCTCTTCCTGTTGCATAGGCCACAAAAAGTTGGTCAGTCTTTCTGCTGCTTTTGGTTCTGTCCAAGTAGTAGCGTAGCTGTCTATGTACATCCAAGGTATGCAGTATTCTTTCCCTCTGTTTTGTGGGTTGGGAAAGAAGGTAGGTAGGTGGATTGCCTGGTTTAAAGACACTCTGGATACCACCTTAGGCATAAATGTTGGATTAGTCCTCATGGATACTCTATCTTGGTGGAAGATTAGGAAGGGTTGCACTGCCATTAGGGCCTGTAATTCTGAAACCCTCCTTGCTGAGGTAATTGCCAGTAGGAAAGCAGTTTTCCATGACAGGTGTTGTAAGTCTGCTGTTGCTGCTGGCTCAAAGGGTGATAGTGTCAACTTTTCTAGTACGAAGTTTAAGTCCCAAGCTGGTAATGGTGGTTTTCTTGGAGGTTTTACATTCTTGATTCCTCTGAGAAATTGTCTGAGCAGAGGGTGTGAAAAAACAGGTGTATCAAAGCTGTATTCTGCTGAAATAGCTGATGCATGTATCTTGATGGAGGAGTAGGACAGGCCTGAATGGAGAAGTTCGGCCAGATACTCCAGGATGTTAGGTATATCTATGTTTGACACATCTTTTCCTCTTTCAGAACTCCAAGTGGCAAACCTTTTCCATTTTCCAGCGTAGTTTCTTCTTGTTGAAGGTCTGCGTGCTTCAAGAATAATGTCTTTAACTCTTTGGGAAAGTTCCTGATTAGCTGCTGCTATGTGATGTTCCATGCAGTCAGTTGTAAGGTTTTCAGGTTTGGATGTATGGTGCTGTAGTTGTTCTGAGTTAGCATCAAAGGCATCAGGGGTATTGGCCACATATTGTTCCAAGACAAGCTCCTTAGTAGTGGATACCAGTGTTGTCTTGGCCAGTTTGGAGCTATCAGGATTATCCTTGGATGTTCTTCCTTGATTTTTAGGAGTACTTTGTGTATCAAGGGAGAGGTGGGAATGCATAAACTGTTAGGCCCTTCCAGCTGAAGGAGAGCTTAATCCACTTTCCATGCTAGTGGGTGGAATGTCCTTGTGCAGAATTTTGAGTTGGTGATTGTGAGGAAATGCAAATAGATCTATCTGAGGCATTCCCCACTTCTTTGTAATGGTCCTGAAGATGTCCGGGTGCAGGTGCCATTCGTGAGCATCTGATGTGGTCCTGCTTAAAATGTCCGCTAGAGTATTTTCTTTTCCTGGTACAAATCTTGCTTGCAGCTGGATGTTGTAGCTGAGTGCCAGGGTCCACAGTTCCAAGGTCATTCTGCATAGGGGGTATGAATGAGTGCCTCCCTGTTTGTTGATGTACCACATGACTGTGGTGTTGTCTGTCCTTATCAACAGCTGGCCCTCTGAGAAATGGTCTGAACTTTTGGATAGCCAGTTTTACAGCCAGCATTTCTTTTAGGTTGATGTGTAGGTGAAGTTGATCCTGAGTCCACAATCCTTGCACGATTTGTCCAGCATGTGGGCCCCCATCCTAGGTCTGAAGCATCTGTTGTAATGCTCTGGCTTGCTTGACATCTGTGAAAGGGAAGGCCTGGGTTGGATCGGCATGCCTGGGCCCACCATAGGAACTCCTGTTTTAAGCATGGAATTAGTGGGATTTCTGTTTCGAGGCTGTGTCTGTGTTGGGACCATAAATTCGTGAGGTACCACTGTAGTTTTCTCATATGTAGCCTGGCAAATGGAACCAAAATTATGCATGATGCCATGAAGCCCAAGGCCTGCAGAACTTTTCTTGCTGTTAATTTGTTCAGCCTTGTTAGCGACAAGAAGTAAAGAGGAGTTCTTTTGTTTTTCTGTAGTTAGGAATGCCATCTGTCTGACTGTGTCCAATTCCGCTCCCAAGAATGTCCTTGTTTGGGATGGTATCAGTCTTGACTTTTGTAGATTGACTGTGTATCCCAATGCTTGTAGCAAGTAAATGACCCTTTGCAAATCTGTTGTCAACTTGCTTTTGTTGTCCCCTTGTAGCAGGCAGTCGTCCAGGTATGGGTAAATATGAATTCCTGCAGTCTGCAGTATGCGATTACTGATGCCAGGCATTTTGTGAATACTCTGGGCAGTAGATAAGCCAAAAGGCAATGCTGAGAATTGATAGTGCTCTGATCCTGCAAGAAATCTGAGGTATCTTCTGCAGATTGGTCGAATAGGGACGTGCAGGTATGCCTCCTTGAGATCTAGAGTTACCAGCCAACACTCCTTGCCCAGCATGGGAAGAAGTTGCTGTAGGGTCAGCATTTTGAATTTTGGGACAATGATGTATGTATTCAAGGTGGACAGGTCGAGAATTGGTCTCCAACTTTTTCCTTTCTTGGAACTAGGAACAGTCTGAGTAGAACCCTTTCCTTTCTCTGCTGCAGGTACTTTTTCCACAGCTCTCATGTTTGCTAACTCCATTATCTGTTGTAAAGCTTCTGTTTTTTGATTTGGAGGTAGATTTGGCATTCCTCTTTTGACTGGTATAGTGTGGAAGTGGAATCGGTAACCTTGATGTATAATTTGCAGAATCCACTTGTCTTTTGTTATGCGGTGCCAGTTCTTTGCAAATAAAGTTAACCTTCCGCCTAGTGGAGCTGCTATTTGCTCCCTGGTAGGCGGTTTTAGGAGTAAGTCACTGTGGCTGTGTTGAAGTAGTGGCAGTGGCTGTGTCTGTGCCTCTGTTGTTACCTTGCCACTGTCGTCCTCTGTAGGCACTTCCTCTGGTTTGGTGTCTGCCTCTGGAACGTCTATTCCTGCCCCTTTGAAATCTTGTGGAGTCAGGAAAGGACCAATTCTTGGCAGGCCAGTTCCTGCTAAACCTTGGGGGTTGAACCTGCAGGAAATCTTTAACAGTTTGAACTGATTTTGCCTTTTCTTCCATTTTCTTCATAACCTGCTGGGCAGGTGCACCAAACAAACTTGTCTTATCCATAGGAGCATCTAACAATTTAGCTTTAACATGATCTGGTAGAGCTTGCTCCTTTAGCCATGCATGCCTTCTTATCACTGTGCCAGTCATGGCTGATCTAAATGAAGCCTCCAGTGCATCATAGCCACATTTTAAGGAATGGTTACTAACCTGTTGTATGTTATTTACCATTTCTAATACATATTTCTTGTCAAGAGCTTCATCAGTGGTTAATTTTTAGTTAACTGATCAAGCATAAACTCTTGGTATTGTATCATGTGAAACTGGCAGTTTAAAGCTCTAGCTGAGAGAGTAGCTGAAGTGTATACTTTTACCCCATCTGTCTAATGACCTTGCTTCCCTTTCAGAAGGAGTAGGGTTTTAGCTATGGTCGCAACTGCCTTGGGACCCTGGGATATAGTTTCTGGGTCTGCAAGGGGGCCTTGTAAAGGTGGTGATGAGTGTCAGGCACCCTGTAAAATCTGTCTGGTTTGGCAGGGCTGGGGTAATGAGTCTGGAGCAGAGCAGACATCATTAAAAGCGTCATCTACCACAGAAAGAACAGGAGGTATAGCTAAGGGCCTGTGCTGTGGAAGGTGCAGAAAGGTTCTAAGTCTTTTCGAATCTGAGAATTCTTGTTGCTGCCATTGAAACTGCTCTCGCATGGCATGCAAGGTTTCCCCAAAGGAGAATTCTTCAGGAGGGGAAGCAGCTGGAATGGATTCTTCAGCATCAGAATCCTCAAAATTAGAAAAAGGAGCCTCTGGCTGGTCAGTAATGTCTGATTCATCTGCAGAATCATCAGAGGACACTGGCTCAGGGGGCTCTGCCCTAGGTCTCTTATCTGGGGGCTGAGAGGCCCTGTCTGGGTGAGGTTGAGATCCTCTAATTAAAGAAATCAAATCTTCTGCCAAGGAGAGCATTTGAGAACTGGAAGTGGGCCTGGTTGAGGGTGGTTTAACAGGCACTGATTTGGTAGACTTGGCTGCTTTAGCCCTGGCGAAGGCCTTAATGGACATGGCAGCTGGAGGCCTAGCAGCACCACGTGCTGGGGTAGAGACATCCAGGGGAATGGTGTCTGATAAGTCAGTGGGTAAAGGCTCAGAGGCCGATTCAATATTTGTAGCGGGGGCCTCAAGTGTAGAGATAGATTCGGCTGTACCTATATCAGTTTTCTCGGTTTCGGCCGAAACCGAGACACTCGCGGTTTGCTTAAGCGTGGTTTCAGCCGAAACCACGGACCGCGAGTGTCGGTCTTTTCTTTCGCTTTTGGCAGAAAGTGTAGTCGGAGGTTCCGGCATAATGTAAGCAAAGTCAGAACCGAAAAACTGTTCTGCAAACTCCGACCACGCCTAGCGTTCGTCGGTTGAAGGAAGCACAGGCCGAACAGGCTGCTACGTCGTGGGCTGGGCCTAAACAAGGCAGACAGTAAGAATGGAAATCTTTATGAGGTATTTGTTTCCCACAGGTTAAACAGTTATTAACTTTTTCTGACATCGGCTGAGGCAAGAAAGAGTCCCCAACGGGGTACTTAGCTTTAGAAGTCTTCGAAGTGGTATTCGGTAGAAAAAATCTCTGGATCCGACCGACCGGCACTTGCGAACCGCTTCTGCTTCGGGCGCCACGCGGCAAGAAAGACTGAGGAAGATGGCGTCGGCTGATGCCTTTATACCCGAAGTCCAACGGAGATGACGTCGGATGAAGAGCGACATCAGCCGAAGCCGGACCCGGACTTTGGAATCCGGCCGACTGACGGGCTGCCTGACGACAGGACAACCCCAGCTGTTATGACTGCAGATGCATCCATGAAGGACATCCCTGTAATATATATATGGTTTTCTGGGAGCAGGAGGTAAGGAGTCAGGGGTCAAGCTAGACTCTGAAAAGGCATAATCAACAATGCCCAGTACAGGGGGGATAGTTTAAGGCCAGTGTTGGGGCAGGAGTAAGAAATCACTAAGCCTCTTTTTAGAATCAGAGTAATCCTGGCTTTCCCAGTGGAAATGCTCCCTAAGAGTATGCAAGGTTTCACCAAAAGAGAAATCCTCTGGAGGGGAAGCAGAGGGAATAGAGTCCTCTGCATCAGAATCCTCATAGGTACATAAGGGTAAATTCTGAAGAAACAGAAATTTCAGAATCCTGATCAGAAGAATCATAACCAAATTCAGTCCTAGGTCTCTTAGATGGGGAAAGGTTGGCTTCCCCTGATTAAAGTAATAAGGTCTTCAGTCAATCTTTTAAATTTGTTTTTTAGGCATAGAGGCCTGTCCATGCAGTCTGGGCGTTGGTTTTCTAGGAATGGATCCAGTTTTAGGCCTTGAAGAAGAAGATGGCATTGGTTTAATATGCAAGTCAATAGGCCTGAATACACCCTCAGAAGCCAGTACCTGCACAGCAGCTCTAGACCCATCCAAGGTAGAGACATCCGCAGGTTCCATAGTTGAAGCATCTCATGGCATACCGGACTCCGAATGGGTCTCAGTAGAGACCTGTGAATTCAGAGTATCGGGGATCACGGGCTGCAAAAGCGCCTCACTGAGTACCAGCGAACTGGCGACTAGCTTAGGATAAGTGTCGTTGGCAGCTTTGGACCTAGACGGCCTGTCTCTGTCTTTATCTTTGCGATTTTTCAGAATGTCGGTAGTCTGGTAGCTTACCAAAGCCATATCTGTATAATTGAAAAGAGCACCAAAATATTTAGAAGCATAAATATACAGACGATGAATGGTTCGTTGTTTAAATAAGGCACAAAACAGACAGCGAGGTACGTCGTGTTCAGGGCCTAGGCAAGGAATACAGTACGAATGGAAATCTTTATGAGGTATTTGCTTTCCACAAGAAATACAATTACTGACTTTTACTGACATCGGTTTAAAGCAAGTAAAAGTTTCCCCAAAGGGGTACTTAGCTTTAGTGGAAGACTTCGGTTCTGAAACTTGAAAATGAAAATTTCAGGAGTCAGCCAACCGCACTTGCGAACTGCTTTGGCTTCGGGCACCGCACGACAAGAAAAACTGATGTAATGCTGTCGGCTGCATGCTATATACCCCTGACTACCTGATGTCATGGAAGATGAGACAGCAACCGACACAGGACCCAAGACTTTGATAATCAGGCCGACTGAGGGCTACTGCAAGCAGATAACCCAAATGTGATGACTGCAACAGTGAAACACAAAGAACATCTGCTGGAATGGGGGCCATAAAAGAATCCATACGTCTTTGGTCAGCAAAAATGGAGAACCGTTTCCACTTGCTCTTGTATATTTTTCAGGTGGAAGCTTTATGTGAACATACCAAAATTTCTTTAAGTGATGGGGAAAGCCTAGCCCTCATTTATGGTAAGTGTACACAACTGTACTATGTTCTTTGTGTTTCAATGCTGCAGTCATTACATTTGGGTAGAACCCCAAAGCTATGGTTGGGAGGTTGGAATTATACAGCATTAGGAGCAGCTCTAAGGCCCTGCAGGTCAGCAGTGGCAAAGCCTGCTCTGGATTTAGAAAAGAGAGGTAAATGGTAATGTTTGGAGAACGTATGAACTGAGCTCCAAGTAGCAGCTTCTAGAATGGCTCTGGTAGGAACCCCTCTGAGAAAAGCTGCAGAAGTAGATGCAGCCCTGGTGGAATGGGATCTGATCCCCTTGGGGACAGGTTTACCATGGTGCATGGAGCAGAAACGAATACAATGGCTTATCCATTTTGAAATAGTCTGCTTTGAAATAGCCTTTCCCTCTGCCCCTGCAGCAAATGCCACCAGTAGTTGCTCAGATTTTCTTAAGAGATTTTGCCCTATTTAAATAGAATCTTAGTGGTCTGTGTACATCCAAAGAATGCAGAATCCGCTCTCCCTTGTTCTGTGGATTTGGAAAAAAAGTTGGCAGATGCATGGTCTGATTAAGAACCACACTGGATACCACCTTAGACATAAAGGATAGACTGGTCCTGAGGGCCACTCTATCCGGATAAAAGATAATGAAAGGCTCCACAGCCATGAGAGCCTGTAGCTCTGAAATCCTTCTAGCTGAAGTGACTGCTAAAAGAAAAGCTGTCTTCCAAGAGAGAAATTTTATGTCTGCAGTAGCAGCTGGTTCAAAAGGAGGTAGGGTGAGTTTTTCCAGCACAAAATAGAGGTCCCATGCAGGAGTTGGTGCTCTCCTGGGAGGTCTCAAATTTTTGGCCCCTCTGAGGTACTGCTTTAGCAGGGGATGAGAAGAGAGAGGAAGCTCTGTGTTTTAATGAGCCGAAATGGCTGAGGCATGGATTTTTATAGACGAAAAAGATAGGCCCTTGTGAAGCATCTCAGTTAAATATTGCAGAATCTGAGGAATATTGGAAATTGCTGGGTTTATTCCTTGTGCTTGGTTCCCAGCACAGAATCTTTTCCATTTATCAGCATAAAATTTTCTAGTACTAGGCCTTCTAGCCTCCAAAATGACATCCATCACAGGTTTATTGAGAGATGTCACTGGTGAAATTAGTTGACTAGCCATGCTGCAAGATTCAGAGTTTGAAGCAGTGTGTGCAGACGATAGGTAAGGTGTCTGAGGCAGGTACCACGGTGGAAGGCGAGACATACTGCGTAGAAGCAGGTACCAGTTTTGGCGAGGCCAGTCTGGAGCAATCAGAATCATTTTCGTTTTCTCCTGTCTGACTTTTAGTAAAACCTTGAAGAGCAGAGGCAGAGGGGGAATGGCATAGGCTAATAGGTTTTTCCAGCTGAAGGCTAGAGCACCCACTTTCCAAGCTTTTTTGTGATGAGTTCTTGTGCAGAATATGTCCAACTGATAGTTTTGGGGGGAGGCAAAAAGATCTACGTCTGGGCTCTCCATCTTCGTGTCAACATGCTGAAGAATTGTGGATCCAGCTTCCAATCGTGCGGGTCCATAAGATTTCTGCTTAGTTCGTCTGCCAGAGTATTTTACTTTCCTTGCAGGAACTGAACTTGTAGATGCATTTGGTAAGTCAAGGCTGTGTTCCACAAGGCCATGCCTAGTTTGCAAAGGGGGTAAGAGTGTGTACCCCCCTGCTTGTTTATGTACCACATAACTGTGGTGTTGTCCGTCTTTATCAGTAGTTGTCCTGGATGAAGAAAGTCCTTGAAGGCTATCAGAGCATTCTGTACAGCTAGCATTTTTTTCTGGTTTATATGTAGGTGCATTTGATTTGGGCTCCATTCGCCCTGAATGCATCTCCCTGCCAAATGGGCCCCCCAAGCATAGTCTGATGCGTCTGTAGTCAGGGTTTGGGTGGCAAGGGGTGGAATGAATAACAGTCCCTTGTTTTGGTGACAGGCCTCTGCCCACCATAGGAACGCCTGTTGCAGGCACGGAATGATAGGTATCATTGTTTCCAGGCGGTGACAATGTTGACTCCATAAACTTGTTAGGTACCACTGAAGTCTCCACATATGCAGTCTTGCATATGGAATTAGTAGAATGCAGGAAGCCATGAACCCCAAGGCCTGTAGAATTCGTCTTGCATATAGTTGGGTATTTGTGGCCACTTGTTTGAAGTATGTCATCAACTGAATTTGTTTGTCTGGCGTGAGGTAAGCCATCTGGGCAGTTGTATTCAAGCTTGCACCCAAGAATGTAATTATTTGAGAGGGTACCAGTTGTGATTTCTTTTCATTTATGGCGTACCCTAAGCATGTTAGAAGCCTTTTCACAAACGCCAGATGTTGTAGAAGATGGTCCTTGTTTTCTGCCTGAATTAGACAATCACCCAGATAAGGATAATTTTGAATGTTTCTTTGTCTGCAAAATGCAATTACTGGTGCCAGGCACTTTGTGAAGACCCTGGGCGCAGTAGAAAAGCCAAATGGCAGTGCAGAGAAAGTACAGTTTTGTACCTACCATAAATGTAGATGTTCGAGTGCTAATACAGCTGCAGTCATAACAGAAGGGTTACCCTGCCGTCAGGCGGGTCCTCGGTCGGCCGAATTCCAAAGTCTAGGTCCGGCGTCGGTTGTCGTCGCTTCTTACCTGACGTCAGTGCGGCAGGGGTATAAAAGAACCAGCCAACGCCATTTTCTTCAGTTTTTCTTGCCCCAGATGTCAAGTGCCCCCAGAAGGAAGGCAAAACATAAACTTATGTAATAATGCAATGTAATATAATCAAAAAACAGTAGTTTGCAAGCAAATACACCATAAAAGAATACTCCAATCAGGTTGTATGAGGAGGTGTTTGTCATAAGGCCTGTCCCAACAGGGGATGGAGGGAGGGAAACCTGGACTGCATTTGTATTAGCACTCTAACATCTGCATTTATGGGAGGTACAAAACTGTACTATGTTCATCGTGCATACAGCTGCAGTCATAACAGATGGGTAGAATCCCAAAACTAAAAAGGGGTGGCAGGCACTAAGTGGAACTAGGAGGAGCAAGGATGCCCTGCAAGACTGCTGTGGCAAAGCCCACTCTAGATTTAGAGTAAAGTGGAAGGTGATAGTGCTTGGAGAAAGTGTGCACAGAACTCCAATTGGCTGCTTCCAAAATGTCCTTGGTAGGAACCCCCCTGAGGAAAACTGCAGCCCTTGTGGAGTGAGATCTGATGCTTGTAGGCACAGTTTTTCCATGAAATGAGTAACAAAAGCGTATGCAGTGGGCTATCCATTTTGAGATTGTCTGTTTGGAGATGGCCTTTCCTTGAGCACCTGTAGCATAGGACACAGAGTTGCTCTGATTTTCTGAATGGCTTTGTCCTGTCCAAATAATAACGAAGTTGTCTGTGAATGTCCAAGGAATGTAGTAGTCTTTCCCCTTTGTTTTGTGGATTAGGATAAAAGGTAGGTAAGTGGATAGTCTGATTCAAGGCTACACTGGATACTACCTTTGGCATAAAGGAAGGGTTGGGTTCGTAAGGAAACTCTGTCCTGATGGAAAATGATGAAAGGTTGCACAGCCATGAGGGCCTGAAGTTCCGAAACCCTGCGTGCTGAGGTGATAGCCAGAAGGAAAGCTGTTTTCCATGACAAATATTGCAGTTCTGTTGAAGCAGCTGGAGGCAGGGTCAGTTTTTCTAAAATGAAGTTGAGGTTCCAAGCAGGCAGTGGTGGTTTCCTTGGGGGGTTTATATTCTTAGCCCCTCTGAGGAACTGTCTTAAGAGAGGATGAGAGAATAAAGGAGGATCAGTGTTGCATTGTGCAGAAATGGCTGAAGCATGGATCTTGATGGAGGAGAAGGAAAGTCCACTGTTTAACATCTCAGCTAGGTACTGTAATATTTGAGGTAAATTTAGTACCCAAGGATTCTGGCCCTTTTTCTGATTCCAGGCACAAAACCGTTTCCATTTGGCGTTGTAGGCTTTTCTAGTATAAGGTCTTCTGGCCTCCAAGATGACATCCTGCACATCCTTGGAGAGGAGGGTCTGTTGGGAAATCAAGGAATCCTCCATGCTGCTAGATTGAGGGTTTTCAGCTGACTGTGAAGAGTTTTGAAGTTGTGCTGGGTCAACAGAAGAGGCACTAGAGGCAGGATCCATGGTGGGGAATGCGTCAGGCTCTTCAGGAGTGGATACCAGTGTTGTCTTGGCCAGTCTGGAGCAATGGGAATCATCTTTGGCCTCTCTGCTCTGGTTTTTAATAGAACTTTGGGCAGCAGAGGAAGAGGTGGAAAGGCATAGACTGTCAATGTTGTCCAATTGAAAGAAAGTGCGTCCACTTTCCAGGCCTGTGGATGATAGGTCCTTGAGCAAAATTTTTTCAGTTGGTAATTTTTGTGGGTAGCAAAGAGATCTATGTCTGGCTGTCCCCATGCCTGAATAATCTTTGCGAAAACTTGAGGATGCAACTTCCATTCGTGTGGATCTGTCATATTTCTGAATAGGTTGTCTGCCAGCGTGTTTTCCCTTCCCTGGCAGGAATTGTGCTTGAAGTTGGATTTGCAATTCCAGAGCTGTGTTCCAAAGGGACATGGCTAGTCTGCACAGGGGGTATGAATGAGTTCCTCCCTGTTTGCTTATGTACCACATCACTGTGGTGTTATCTGTCCTCATCAATAGCTGGCCTGGATGCAGTAGGTCTTTGAAGGCCATAATAGCGTTTTGTACTGCTAGCATTTCCTTTTGATTGATGTGTAGGTGCTTCTCTTTTTGGGACCATTTGCCCTTTATGCACTGATCTGTCATGTGGGCCCCCCAGGCGTAGTCCGAGGCGTCTGTTGTGATTATTTGATTTGCTTGAGGCATGCAGAAGGGGAGACCTATGTTTCTTTGGCATGCTTGAGCCCACCAGAGAAATTCCTTTTGAAGACATGGAATGAGTGGTATAATTGTTTCCAAACTGTGGCTGTGTTGAGACCATAAGTTTTTTAGGTACCATTGAAGTTTCCTCATATGCAGCTTTGCACATGGGATCAGCAGGATGCAAGATGCCATGAATTCCAGAGCCTGCAGGACTTTCCTTGCAGTCAGCCTGGTGAAGGAAGTACTGAGATAGTTGCCCTTGCTTCTCTGGCATGAGGTAGGCCATCTGAGGGAATGGACTCCTCAGCATTAGAGTCTTCAAAAGGGGAATATGAATATTCCTGGTCCTCAGAATGTTCTGAGGTAATAGAGGCTTGGTCTGAGGAAGGGTAGTCTTCCTCCAATCTGGGCCTTTTGCCCGAGGGGGGGTTGAGAACCCCTGATAAGAGTAATCAAATCCTCAGCCATTTTGAGCATCTGTTTTTTAAGCATGGGGCCTTGAGAGGGGCTCTGTGGAGCTTGTCTTTTAGTTTTCATGGCTGCTTTAGATTTTGTGAAAGCCTTAATGGAAAAAGAGGAAGGCCTGAAGACACCTTGAGAGGTGGCAGGCCTGTCTAAACTCTGAGTTTCCCCAAGAGTGGCGTCGGTATCTGTAGTTGGAGTGGGGGCCGAGGAGCCTGCGACCTCGGGCACACAAGACACCGCTAAATAAGCGTCATTGGTACTCAGGGGCTGCGTAGGCACCTCGCTGAGAACTGGAGCACCAGCAGCCGGCTTTAGCGTGGTGTCGGTAGAAGTCGCGGACCTCGTATGTCGGTCCTTATCTTTGCGTCTTTTACTCAAAACTGGAGTCGGAGTATCCGACGACATAATGTAATTAAATTTTTTACCAAAATAGTGTTGGGCGAACTCCGCCCGACGCTTAATAGTGCGTTTGTTGAATCTAGCACAAAAACGGCAGGCCGAGACGTCGTGGTCTGGGCCTAAGCAAGGACTACAGAAGGAATGGAAATCCTTATGCGGTATTTACTTCCCACATGAAATGCAATTATTAACTTTGTCTGACATCGGTCTGAGGCAAGAAAAGTTTCCCCAACGGGGTACTTAGCTTTCAAGAAGACTTCGGCTGAAATATTTTCGTAAATCTCAGGAGCTGGCCGACCGGCAACTGCGAACTGCTTCTGTTTCGGGCACCGCGCGGCAAGAAAGATTGGAGAAAATGGCGTTGGCTGGTTCTTTTATACCCCTGCCGCATTGACGTCAGGGAAGAAGCGACGACAACCGACGCCGGACCTAGACTTTGGAATTCGGCCGACCGAGGACCCGCCTGACGGCAGGATAACCCTTCTGTTATGACTGCAGCTGTATGCACGACGAACATCTGGTAATGCAAAAAGCCTGCTTTGAAGCAGAGGTATCTTCTGCAAGATTCCCCGATTGGGATATGCAGGTAAGCCTCTTTTAAATCAAGAGTTACCAACCAGGCATCCTTGCCCAGCATAGGCAGTAACTGTTGTACAGTCAGCATCTTGAATTTTGGAATGTCCAGGAAAGTATTTAGAATGGATAAGTCCAGAATTGGACGCCATGAGTTGTCTTTTCTGGGTACCAGGAAAAGTTTTGAATAAAAACCTTGTCCTTTTTCCTTTTCGGGTACTGCTTGAATAGCCCCCATATTCATGAGGGACAGAACTTGTTTCTGTGCCTCTGCCCACTGATTTGGAGGCAGATCTGACTATCCGTTTGGAATTGGCAATGTGTGGAAATGAAATCTGTATCCCTGGGATACTATATATTTAAGACCTACTTGTCCTGGGTAATTAGATGCCAATTTTGTGCAAGAAGTGCTATTTTCCCCCCAAGGGGCTGCCAAAAGAGAAGTGCTTGGAAATGGCAGAAGAATGTCTTTGAGACTGTTTACAGCAGGGGGGAGGGGGGGCTTGCTACTTCCAGATTTGGAGGTACAGGCACCCCATTGTTTTGTTCTGTAAGTTCCTTGTGACTGAAACCTGGAGCCTTTGGAGTGTCTGGGTTTGACCTGAGTGGCTCTGTTGGGCACTGGAAAGGACTAATTCTTAGTAGGCCAGTGCCTACTGAATCTGTGTGGCCGCACTTGTAAGAAATCCATTACAGTTTGCATAGATTTAGCTTTGTCTCCATCTTTTTTCAAAACTTATTCTGCCTTGTTACCAAATAAACTGTCCTGCTGTAAAGGGACATCCAACAATTTTGCTTTAACATGATCCGGAAGATTTTGCTCCTTGAGCCAATCATGCCTTCTTATCACAGATCAAGTTACGGTGGCCCTGCAAGAGGCCTCCAAAGAATCAAAACCACATTGCAAAGTATGCTTTCCAACTTGTTCAGCTGAATGCAATAAATCCTGTAACTCTATTTTCCACACAGTCAGAAATCAAGTAAGCAAATGACATGCTGCTGATATTTAAGCATACGAAATTGACAGTTTAAAGCCCTGATAGCCAGGGTTGCACACGTGTAAACCTTCTTACCCTATCTATCCAGCGCCCTGGAGTCTCTATCAGAAGGGGTAGGATTTTTAGCAGTAGAAGCCTTAACCCCCCCTTAGGACCCTGAGAAATTGTTTCAGGATCAGCAGTAAGGTTTTTAAAAAGAAACTTGTGGGAGTCAGAAACCCTGTAATATGTCTGGCTTACTAGGAGCCGGAGGCAGGGAATCAGGAGCCATGCTGGATTCTGAGAAAACGTCATCAACAATGTCTAAACCAGAAGGTATAGCCAAAGGCCTATGCTGAGGAAGGAGGAGGAAATCCCTAAGCCTCTTTTTGGATGCTGAAAAATCCTGACTCTCCCAATGAAAATGTTCCCTTAAGGTATGCAAAGTTTTTCCAAAAGAAAAATCCTCAGGAGGGGAAGCAGAAAGGATGGATTCTTCTGCATCAGAGTCCTCATAAGGGGGAATAGAAAATTCCTGATCAGAAGAGGAATCAGAAAAAATGGAAACCTGATCTGAAGTTTCATAATCAGTGCCTTGCCTAGGCCTCTTAGCAGGAGGGGGTTGGGAACCCCTGATCAAGGTAATTAACTCCTCAGCCATTTTGATCATTTGCTTTTTAGGCACAGTGGCCTGAACACGTGGCCCATGCATCGTTTTTTAGACACAGAAGTTGGTTTTGGTCTTGTTTTTGATGATGGCGTCGGTTTAATATACAAATCTTTAGGCCTGAAAACGCCCTCAGAAGCCGGAGCCTGCTCAGCGGCTCCGGACCCATCTAAGGGAGAGACATCCGCGGGGTCAATACTTGAAGTGTCTCGTGGCACACCGGACTCCGAATGGGTCTCTGGTAGTGGCCTGAGAATCAAAAGTAGCGGGCATCAGGGGCTGCGAAAGCACCTCACTGAGTACTGGCAAACCAGCTACTGGCTTAGGAGAAGCTTAGTCGTCGGTTTTGGACCTCAACGGTCTGTCTCTGTATTTTTCTTTGCGTTTTTTTGTGAATTCTGGTAGTCAGATTGCTAACTGATGACATTTCTGGATAGTTGAATCTTGAACCAAAATATTTAGAAGCAAAAATATACTGACGCTTAATAGTGCGTTGGTTAAATTTAGCACAAAACCGACAGCAAGGCATGTTATGGTCAGGGCCTAGGCAAAGAATACAGAACAAATGAAAATCCTTATGAGGTATTTGCTTCCCAACAAGTAATACAATTATTAACTTTTACTGACATCGGTAAGGAGCAAGAAAAAGTTTCCCCAACGGGGTACTTAGCTTTAGGTTGAAGACTTTGGTTCTGAAACTCAAACGAAAATTACAGGAGTCTTCCGACCGGCACTTGCGAACTGCTTCTGCTTCGGGCACCGCACGGCAAGAAAGACTGATTAAAATGGCTTCAGCTGCATATTTTATACCCCTGACATCATGGAAGAAGAGACAGCAACTGATGCAGGACTCAAGACTTTGTTATTCAGGCTGACTGAGGGCAACCTGCCAGCAGATTACCCAAATGTAATGACTGCAACAGTGAAACATGAAGAACATTCTGCTGCATTTGTTGTTGGAACGGGATGCAAAGAGATTGCAGCAAGGCTGATCCCATTTGAGAGGGATCAAGTTCGCCATAGACTGATTTACAGACCACTCGTGAGGCATCAGAAGGGCTCTGCAGACCCTGTACACTAGGATGTTGGATTACCCCAGAATGCACGTTGCTACTAGAAAGCAGTTAGAAGAGATCAACCATTGACAAACTCTCATTGCTTCTGTTTGAAGAGATCCCCCATTGCCAAACTGTCATTGCTTTTTGACAAAGGGGGTAAGATCTGGTTCTCCTGGTTTGCTGATGCACCAAACTACGGACATGTCTGTCTGAACTGCAATCATCCCTACAGGAAGCAAGTTCTGTAAGGCTTGCAACACTAGGAGCACTGCTCTCACCTCTAGGACATTTATATGCAGACTGCTCTCCTGTGTCGACTACATGCCTTGAACAACTCGTCTTGAGTAATGTCCCCCACCACATCTGGGATGCATTCATGGTCATCGTGGCAATGGGAGGAGGAAGAACAAATGAATGCCCTTCTTTGATGTCCTCGAGTGGAGCCACCATGACAGGGAGTCTTTGCACACCTGAGACAGCCTGACTGGATGATTCAGAGGATAGCTGTGTAGGGACCGAAGTACTGCTACAGTCCACTAAAGAATCCTCATGTGTAAATGAGCTGTAGAAAAGTACAGTTGTGTACACTTACCATAAATGTAGATGTTCGAGTGTATTCACTGTTGCAGTCATCACATTTGGGTTAACTGCCTGCAGGTAGCCCTCAGCCGGCCTGAATACCAGAGTCTTGGATTCCTGCATCGCATGCTGTCTCTTCTTTCATGACGTCAGGTCGTGAGGGATATAAAACATGCAGCTGACGCTATTACATTAGTTTTTCATGCCCCAGATGTCCGGTGCCCACACAATGGGAAGCAATTATATGTTATGGTACACCTCCATCAAAAATCAAATACACCAGAAAACTTAAATACACCAAACAAGAAGGAAAGCTAGAGCCGAGAGAAGTCAGGGGGGCTGGAGGGAGGGTAACCAGGACTGCAATAGAGAATACACTCTAACATCTACATTTATGGTAAGTGTACACAACTGTACTATGTTCTTCGTGTTTCACTGTTGCAGTCATCACATTTGGGTTGATTTCCAAAGATAAGAAAGGGAAGAGGAAGTTAGAGAGCATTAGGGCCAGCTATTTAGCCCTGCAAGACTGCAGTGGCAAAACCAGCTCTGGATTTAGAAAAAATAGGCATGTGGTAATGCCTGGTGAAGGTATGTACAGAGCTCCAGGTAGCAGCTTCTAGGATGTCCCTGGGTAGGGACTCCTCTGAGAAAGGCAGTAGAGGTAGCTGCAGCCCTGGTGGAATGTGATCTTATCCCCTGTGGGGTAGGTTTTCCATGGTGCTTGTAGCAGAAATTAATGCAATGGGCTATCCATTTGGAAATGGTTTGCTTTGAAATGGCCTTCTCCTCTGCCCCTGCAGCAAAGCTAACTAGCAGCTGTTCAGATTTTCTGAGAGGTGTAGTCCTTTCCAAATAAAATCTAAGTTGTCTGTGCACGTGCAGAGAGTGCAGTATTCATTCTGCTTTGTTTTGTGAATTAGGGAAAAAAGTCGGCAAATGAATGGACTGATTTAGGGCCACACTAGACACCGCCTTGGGCATAAAGGAAGGATTGGTCCTGAGGGAAACCTTGTCTGCATGGAAGATAATGAAGGGCTTCACTGCCATGAGGGCCTGTAATTCAGACACTCTTCTTGCTGAAGTGATGGCTAGAAGGGACGCTGTCTTCCAAGAAAGGAATTTCAATTCTGCAGTTGCACCTGGCTCAAAGGGAGGGAGAGTGAGCTTTTCCAATACAAAGTTAAGGTCCCAGGCTGGAGTAGGGGCTCTCCTGGGGCGGGGTCTTAAATTTTTGGCCCCTCTAAGGAATTGCTTTAGCAGGGGGTGAGAGAAGAGGGGGTGGCTCAGTATTATAATGTGCTGAAATGGCAGAGGCATGAATTTTAATTGACGAGAAGGATAGGCCCTTGTGGAGCATTTCTGTTGCATACTGAAGAATATGAGGTAAGCCGGCCCCTGAGTCTGGCTCCAAGAACAGTACCTTTTCCTCTTTTCTCAATAGGATTTTCTAGTACTAGGCCGCCTTACCTCCAGAATGACATCTAGCACCTGCTTACTAAGGGATGCTATTGGAGAGCTCAAGGAATTAGCCAGGCTGCAAGGTTCAGGGTTTCAAGCTGAGGGTGCAGAATCTGGCCCACCTGCTGGGACAGCAGGGAAGGGGTCTGAGGCAGGTGTCATGGTTCCAGCAGTGTCATACTGTGCAAGAGGGGGTGCCAGTCCGGTGCAATCAGCATTGTCCTTGGCTTGTCCTGTTTAATCTTTTGCAGAACCTTCGAGAGGAGAGGCAGAGGGGTAACGGCATAAACAGAGAGGCTTTCCCAGGTAAAGGAGAGGGCATCCACTTTCCAAGCTTGACTGTGGGAAGTCCTTGTGCAGAATTTGTCCATTTGGTAGCTCTGAGGGGAGGCAAACTGGTGTACCTCTGGAGTTTCCCATTTGTTCAAGAGGTTGAATATTTTTGGTTCCACTTTCCATTCGTGTGGGTCCATGAGATTTCTGCTTAGGTCGTCTGCCAGTGAGTTTAGCTTGCCTGGCAGGAATTGAGCTTGTAGGTGAACTTGGTAGCGCAAGGCCGTGTTCCACAGAGCCATGGCTAGTTTGCAGATAGGGTACGAGTGGGATTCCCCCTGCTTGTTTATGTACCACATAACTGCGGTGTTGTCTGTCTTTACCAATAGTTGTCCTGGATGTATGCGGTCTTTGAAGGCTGTCAGGGAATTCTGTACAACTAACATTTCTTTTTGGTTGATATGCAGGTGCATCTGTCTCGGGTTCCATATGCCCTGAATGCACTGCCCTGCCAAGGGAGCCCCCCCCCATGCATAGTCTGATACGTCTGTTAGGGTTTGGGCAGCAGGGGGTAGAGTGAAAGGGAGCCCCTTGTTGAGGGTGCATGCCTCTGCCCACCAAAGGAAGTCTGTCTTTATACAAGGAATGATAGGAATCATTGATTCCAGGTCCTGAGAATGTTGACACCACAGGCATTTTAGATACCATTGTAATTTCCTCATATGCAGTCTTGCATATGGAATTAGTAGAATGCAAGAGGCCATGAACCCCAAAACGTGCAAACATTTCCTTGCAAATAGCTGGATCTTTGTGGCCAATAGTTTGAAGTAGGTTGTCAAATAAACTTGTTTCTCTGGTAGTGATGAAAGCCATCTAGGAAGTTGTGTTCAAGCTTGCTCCCAGGAATACAATCTGTTTGCAGGGTACTGGTTGAGATTTCTTTTCGTTTATGGTGTACCCCAGTGAGGTTAGAAGTTTCTTTACGAATGCCAGATGTTTTAATAGCAAGTCCTGGCTTTCTGCCTGAATCAGACAATCGTCCAAGTATGGGTACATGTGAAAATTTCTCTGCCTGCAAAATGCAATGGCTGGAGCTAGACACTTTGTGAATACCCTGAGCGCAGTAGATAAGCCAAAGGGAAGTGCAGAGAACTGATAGTGCATGGAGCCTGCCCTGAAGCGTAGGTATTTCCTGCAAGATTCCCTTATTGGAATGTGTAGGTAAGCCTCCTTTAAGTCTAAGGTTGCCATCCAGTCATCTCTGCCTAGCATAGACAGCAGCTGTTAAAGTGTTACATTTGGGGATTACCAGAAAGGTGTTTAGAATAGAGAGGTCCAGGATAGGACACCAGGAGCTGTCTTTTCTGGGTACCAGGAAAAGCCTTGAATAAAAACCCTATCCCCTTTGTTCTGCTGGGCAGGCTGAATAGCCCTGATACTTATAAGAGAGAGAACCTGCTGATGGGCCTCTGCCCACTGATTTGGGGGTAGGTCTGGGTCAACTGTTTGGAGGGTTGGTAGGGTGAGAAAGTGGAATCTGTATCCTTGGGAAACTATATTCAAAACCGATTTGTCCTGGGTAACGAGTTTCCAGTTCTTTGCATGCAGGGCGAGCTTTCCTCCTAAGGGAGCAGGCAAGTTGAGCAGGGCTTGGAAGGGTTAAGGTTAAGTCATTGTGCCATTTTTCTGTAGGGGGGTGGCTTACTACTCCCTGCTTGGGAAGTGGGAGCCCCCCACTGCTTAGGCGTGTGGGAAGCCTGAGACTGTAATCTAGGTGGTCTGCTGTTCCTGGGTTTGGACTGAGAAAGCCTGGAAGAGATTGGAAAGGACCAATTCTTTGAAGGCCAATGCCTACTAAATCTGGGAGGCTGTAGTTGTAGGCAATACAGTTTGCATAGATTTAGCTTTTCCCTCCATCCTTTTGAGGACGACTTCTGCTTTGTTGCCAAAAAGGCGGTCTTGGTTTAAGGGATCATCCAGTAATTTAGCTTTAACATGATCTGGCAAGTTTTGCTCCTTAAGCCAAGCATGCCTTCTAAGTACAGACCCAGTGACAGCAGCCGTGCAAGATGCTTCTAGAGTCTCAAAACCACACTGCAAAGAATGTTTACCAACTTGTTCTGCAGAATGCATTAAATCCTTTAATTCTTTGTGTTCAGCACAGTCAGGAATCAACTTCATTTTCTGTTTAAGCTGTCCCAGAATATGCTGCTGGTACTTTAACAAATGAAACTGGCAATTTAAAGCCCTAATGGCCAAAGTAGCAGAAGTGTATACCTTCTTACCCCATCTGTCCAAGGCTCTAGAATCTCTATCAGAAGGGGTAGGATTTTTGGCAGCAGTAGCCTTAATGCCTTTTGGTCTTTGGGAATTGGTCTCTGGATCCGCAGTAGGATTCTTGAAGAGGAACTTGCGAGAGTCGGGTACTCTGTAACAGCGGTCAGGTTTTCTGGGAACTGGAGGTAAGGTGTCTGGGGAAAGGCTAGATTCCAAGAAAGCATCATCTACAATGTTCAGAACAGGAGGGATAGCTAAAGGCCTGTTGTTGAGGAAGGAGTAAGAATTCCCTAAGCCTCTTTTTGGAGTCAGAGTAATCCTGGCTTTCCCAGTGGAAATGCTCCCTAAGAGTGTGCAAGGTTTCACCAAAAGAAAAATCTTCTGGAGGGGAAGCAGAGGGAATGGAATCCTCTGCATTAGAATCCTCATAGGTAGATAAGGGCAAATCCTGGTAATCAGAAGGAACATAAATATTAGATTCCCTGATCAGAAGGAAAATCAGTTCTAGGTCTCTTAGAGGGGAAAGGCTGGCTTCCCTAACTAAGGTAAAAAGGTAGTCAGCCATTCTAAGCATTTGTTTTTTAGGCATATGGGCCTGAGCATGCGGTTTAGACGTCAGCTTTCTAGGCGTAGTGCGACTTTTAGGCCTGGATGAAGAAGAAGGCATCAGTTTAATATGCAAGTCTGTAGAGGCCTGAATACACCCTCAGAAGCCGGTGCCTGCCTGTTAGAAAAATGTGTGTTTGAATACATGAGAAATGCTAGTTTAAAAGCAAAGTAGTATATAATGCATTTTATTCTATTAATCATATAGTAGTAAAATTAATTAATGTCTAAATGTGAAGTAGTTTTGAAACTGCAGTGTGGCTTGAAGCAAAAGCTGATCCCTGACCCTGACAGAATGCTAGCTTAGCAAGTTTCAATGTTTATGCTTTTCACAAGTGATTATCTGCTGGGTCAGGAAATTAAATGTGTAAAATAATGAAATCTTCTGCTCTTTCCTGTCGGAATGAGATGGCCTTGTTTATGTGTTACTTAGATATCACGCAGCTGTGTGAGAAAGTGTAACAGAACAAAGACATGCATTAAAAGACTGAAGCTGCTATTGTATTCGAACTGATATGAAACTTTGAATAAATAACTTTACAGAAAGACATTATGACTGACCAGCTGGATAGCAAGGCCGTATTGTATCTAAAGGAAAAGTTTTTTTTAAATGTACAGCATCAGTAAACTTAATGAATGAAGAATTGCAAGCTAAAGTGATGTAGATGCCCTGTGACATATCACATCAGAAAGGTGGGCATAGCTAAATGTTAAACCTATATAAAATTGTGTGCTTCCTGTTTCATGTCAGACAAAATTCTGTACTTGTACCTTTTTTGCCTCCTAGTGTACACTAGTAAACTTTTGAATCTGAACCTCCTGTGTATTGAATTCTTAATTTTATTTAACAGTTTGGTCCTTTCGAGACGGAATTCCCTTGGTAAGCTGCAGATCAGAGTGTATCGGTGGTCAAATACTGCACAGGAGAAGTTACCAAAATGGTTCTTCTTGAGTGAAAAGACCTCAGACTGAATTGTCGTGTGTAAAGAGGCTGGCCACTTTCTGATCTGTGGCCGAAGAGCGGAATTTAAACGATTTTCAATACTGGAGGCTCAGGTAGGAAGAATTTGCCTTTTTTCTGTTTTAGATCAGGGACTAGGTTACAGTATATTGTTGTCAAGATTTGTTTTGCAGATCAGGGACAAAAGGAAGTACTGTATATTTGGTCATAGATCAGGGTAACAGAATAAGGTAGACAGTTATTCTAGATAAACTGTAAACAGGAACTAAGAAATTGATATCACGTGATAAAAAGGGTTACGTAACATTTTCTTTGACATGGGTAATCAGTGCACTAAAACCTCGCGAGATCCGCCCCTAACTGAAGACGCAAAATACATGCAATTACAACGTTCTGATAATGTTAGGTATTATACAAAATGGGTTAATAAATATGAATTTGATGGTAAACTAGATAAACCTTCACTAGTTAAACTCCTTAAACAGCTTAAATCTGATGCAGGAGGTCAGGCAAAAAAGCAACGCCAACTAGGCATTCCTCAAGCACACAGGTGGATTGAGGAAGCAAATCGTAGAGAACAGAAGCTTAAAAATTCAAAAACATTATTTTTAGACAAAGAGGATAATAACTTGGTAATAGCGACAGCTCCTCCTCCTCCCTTACCCCCTCCCTTACCCTTTTCAGGATATGAAGCGAGTGGACAGGCTGGTCCACCTCCGCGTTATCCTGAAGTTTCAGTAAGACCACAACCATTTGTTAGAGATCCTACGGAGACTAGGTCCCGCACACGTAAAACACATAGGGACACAGAATCATACCAAATAGAGAGAAATATACAGGATGAGAGTGAAGAAGAAATATACCCACTTATAGAAGTTCCAAATCCTCAGGCAGGACAGGAAGGGCAGGATCCAACACTCCTAGTATATAGACCATGGACACCGGAAGACATCCGGAAGGCTACTGAGGGAATCCCCCATCCGAAAGTTAATTTTATGAAATTTTTAGAAGATTTACAAGGCATGAGGTTAAGTTACCACTTGAATGGGGAAGAAGTAGAAAAAGTAGTAAGACAAATTATAGGTCCAGATTGGCACATGATTTGTGGCACCTGGAATCCTCGTAATGCAGAACTTAGACCACTCCCAAATAGTGACGCAGAGTTAAACAGAGTGAAAGGTCTGACAGACCGAATCTCTGGGAAATGGAAACCTAGAGCAAACTGGACTTGCATTAATCAATGCATACAACAGGAAAATGAGACAATAGATGGATATTATGCTAGATTACTAGAATGTTTTAATAATCATAGTGGTATGTCAGTTCCTGAGAACCAAACAAATGATTCCCCGTATGAACAACAATTAAAAAATGCATTTTTGAAGGGTTGCATTGCACCTATTAGCAGCTTCATTATGAAGCATATGATAGATCATCGAACAGGGAGGCTACAAGCCTTACTCTAATACGCTAGACATGCTGAGAGACATTTTAATAGTAAAAAGAAAAAGAAGGCACAAGTCTTCACTGCTGAAGAAGGAGCTGAAGTATTTGTATTAGTCAGGTAAAAAGGGCAAGAAGAATGCCCAGGGAAACCAACAGCCTGATAAACGATCAGAAGATTTTGAAGAGAGGAAAAAGAGAGGTGAATGCTTCAAATGCAGGAAAAAAGGGCATCTAGCAAGGGATTGTAGGCAAAACAAAAATGTAATTACAGAAGATAAGGGAGATGAGGACTGACTATATGATAGTGAGGATGCATCAAGTGAAAGTCAGAAATCATCAAGAAAAGTTAATAAACAGAAAACACATGTAAATGTGATAGAAGGAGAAGAGGAAGTGCAAATAGATATGGAGGATGAAGAAAGTGAAATTTTGGACTTAGCATTATTGAGCTTAGAGCTCTACTTAGCGGATACGAAACCGGAAGTTACACTTCTGGTGGAGGGAAGGGAAGTCAAATTCCTGTGCGACTCAGGAGCGTCACGGACTTTGATACACCCCTCCAAGTTACAAGAACATTCCGAATCACCTGATTATATACTAGTAAAAGCAGCAAATGGACAGCTATACAGGGAACCACTTTCCCATGATATAGCAATAACTGCCCTGTTTCAGGTATGACCCAGAGAAGTAAAATAGTTGTTTCTGCAAAGTGTCCAGTAAACCTATTGGGCAGGGACCTTATGCAGATATTTGGCATAGCAGTAGTTCCAACTGTACAAGGTATGGAGGCACAGAGACAAATGGATACCTTTGTAGTGCGAACGGAGGGTGAAACTTTTTACTGGTACAGCCAGGACCTAGTCACGACTGGTCCAGGGGCAGTAACAGAGGAACTGATGAACGTAGCCATCAGTAAAGCCCCCTCTCTTGACACTGATCGACAGCATTTGTTACACTGTACTCTATACTACTGTACTATACCAGGACCTGACAGAGTATGAGCAAGAATTGTTTAGAAATCGTGCAACTAGATTGGTTTTGCGTACTTTGTACTGGGATACTGAAGGGAACAGTGTAGTTAGCTGTTCGTTACCTCAAGAATTCCTTGCATTGTATAGATCAAATCGGTTACCACATGTCAGCTTGACAAAGAACAAATGTGTCACATGGGCAGATTTAGGAGAAAAAGTAACAAGATGGGAGAAACAGATTTAGAACTGTCAGAACAAGGGATACAAAAACAAAAACTGAATTGGTTCACACAGACACATCCAGCTGTACACTTGCAATCTAGCGGGGACAGCTGATTAGTATTCTTGTTAGAAGAAGAAGAAAAGACCTTATGTGAAATTCCAACAACTCTCGTGTCAACAGGCAAGTCAGATGTAGGACTTATTCGAACAGCAGGACCAGTTACAATTACCCCAAAGTCAGCTTTCAGACCACAGAAAAGACAATACCCTTTCAGAAAGGATGCAGAAATAGAAATTAAGCCTATAATAGCAGCATTACTCAAAGGAGTACTGGTAGAATCTCCTGATTCACCATGTAATACACCCCTATTTCCTGTTAAAAAAGCAAACGGGGAATGGCGGATGGTACAAGATTTACAAGCTGTAAACAATGCAGTAATACCTAGAGCACCCATGGTGCCAGACCCACATACGTTAGAACCGCAACATAAGTATTTCTCTGTGGTAGATATTAGCAATGCTTTCTTTTCAATACCTATACATCCTGATAGTCAATATTGGTTTGCATTTACATTTCAGGGTAAAAGGTATACATATACTCGACTACCACAGGGATATTGTGAGAGCCCAACAATTTTTGCACAAGAAAAGGCTAGCAACCTGGCAGGATTTACCCCACCGGGAGGTAGTCAAATTCTACTTTACGTAGATGACATCTTGCTAGCAGCCCCCACCCAGCAACAGTGCAGGGAGGATACTGTAGCATTATTGAATTTTTTAGCAACACAAGGACACAAAGTAAACAAAAGTAAGTTACAACTTTGGAGAAAACAAGTTAGATACCTAGGATATGTAATATCCAATGAAGGTAGAATACTAGATGAGGAAAGAAAAACAGCAATTTTGCAAGCACCCAAACCAACAACCAAGAAAGAAATGATGTCTTTCTTAGGTACAACTAATTTTTGTCGGAGCTGGATACCAAATTATGCTTTGGAATCTGCTCTACTGACTGATTTGATATACAAGACATCAATGGCAGCACAAGATATTTTACAATGGACAACTGAAGCAGAAACGGCTTTCTGTAGGTTGAAGCAGTTGATAGCTTCTTCATTAGTTTTAGGACTTCCAAATTATCACAAACGGTTCTTTCAGACCGTAGATTGTAAGCAAGGATACATGACGTCAGTATTGACGCAACAACATGGGGACAAGCAACGCCCCATAGCCTACTATTCATCACAGTTAGACCCAGTGGCGCGATCTTTGCCTCACTGTGTACAAGCAGTAGTTGCAGCCGCAATGGCAGTACAGGCTTCAGCCTCAGTGGTGTTTATTCCACCCAATCACATTGAGAGTGCCTCATGCAGTTGCAATAATTTTACTGCAAGTGAAAGTGGCATACCTTTCTCCTGCTAGACATCTTTCATGTATGACTATACTGCTGAGCCAACCTCATATGGCAATTGAACGATGTACGACATTGAATCCATCAACATTACTTCCAACTCCTGTGGAGGGCACACCACACAGCTGCCTGCAGGAAATTGAAGAGTTAGCTTTACCTAGACAAGATCTTACAGATATGCCCTTGGATAATGCTGAGGTGACATATTACGTGGACGGCTCATGCAGAAGGGGTCCTACAGGGAAGAATCTGGGAGGGTATGCAGTAGTTACAGACACTGAAATTTTAGAAGCTCAATCCTTACCACACAACTTATCTGCACAAGCAGCAGAATTGATAGCCTTGACGAGGGCATGTACTTTAGCAAAAAACAAGTGTGTAAACATATATACTGACAGTCAGTATGGTTTTTCTACAGTACATGTATTTGCACAACAATGGAAAAATAGAGGAATGATGACATCCAGTGGAAAACCTATTAATCATGCGCAATTTATTTTGGAGTTATTAGAATCTATTCAGTTACCTACCAAAGTAGCTATTTGTAAATGTGTAGCTCATACAAAACAGCAGGAAAAGATTTCAAAAGGTAATGCGCAAGCTGATGCAGCTGCAAAGCAAGCAGCCTCAGACTCGGAAGCTTTACTTTTACATGAGGAATTACAACCCTCTGAGATTTTAGATTTAGACATGTTAAAAACAATGCATACGCTTACTACAAAAGCAGAAAAACAAAAATGGGTAAAATGAGGTACAATTCTTGAGAATGGACTGTACATTTCCAAAGAAAGAAAACCGATATTGCCGTCTAATTTATTTAGATCTGCAGCTTTGTTGAGCCATGGGCAGTGCCATGTCTCAAGAGGGGGGATGGTACAGTTAGTAAATCGAATATTCCAAACATACGGATACACAAATTACACAAAAAAATTTTGTGCAGCTTGTCATACTTGTAACAAGCATCATGCACAAGGAGCATTTAAAACCAAGCAAGGAAGTTTTCCTATACCACCATACCCGTTCCATACTATTTGTATGGATTTCATAGAATTGAATAAATGTGAAGGGAAGAAGTTTTGTTTAGTTATTGTAGACATGTTTTCTAAATGGGTAGAAGCTTTTCCAACCAAAAACCCGGATGCAGCAACAGTGGCGAAAGCCCTGATAAAAGAAGTAATCCATAGATTTGGCAATCCGGAGAGGATTTATAGTGACAATGGCACGCATTTTGTGAATCAGACGATTCATCAGCTTGGGAGATGTTTTGGTATCTCCTTGAAGAACCATTGTGCTTACCACCCACAGTCAGCAGGACTGGTGGAAAGGTACAATGGTACCCTAAAGAATAAGCTAAGGAAGCTAGTAGAAGAGACCCAAAAGAATTGGATATACTGTCTGCCTTTAGCACTGCTGAGTATGAGAACGGTTCCAAATGCAAAGGGTTTGACTCCCTTTGAAATGATTTTTGGGAGAGCATATTATGTGCCTCAGTGGAAAGCTCTCATGCCTGCAGAGCAGGAGGCTGACAGTTCATTAGCTAGTTATATGAAAAAACTGTTAACAAATAAATCTGTTTTGCGGTTTAACTCTTTTTCAGATAAGGAACAAGCCAGACCGGTGGAAGCAGTCTTGGCTCCTGGGACATACGTCTGGCTGAAATTGACGAAAAGGAAGAATTGGGCGAGTCCAAAGTGGGAGGGACCATACCAATTTCTGTTGGCAACGCCTACTGCAGTTAGAGTGGCCGAGAGGACGTCCTGGGTTCATTTAACACATTGTAAACCGGTAAAGAACTTTCAACTTGATAAAAACTTTGAGACTGATACACAACCAGACCGAGATGGCCAAAAACAAAGCGAATAGAGGTTTAGATCAACCCCAGAGATGTTGTATAATCATTTTGTTGTGTGTACATTTATTAACTGTAATTGTGACAATTTTCCTCTTGCTGTGGTTTATCCTACACACAACCACACAAGTGGGAAGGCGTGATGAAACGTCTATAGACTGGCATCCAAATTTTAACACATACCTGGCCATGAAACGTGTGTATGCAGAGACTATGAACATTTCAAATTGCTGGGTTTGTACAGCTATACCAACAGCATATGGAGGACTGGTAATGTCCGCTGTCCCTTTGGGGATAAATGAGACTTGGGAGAATTTACTTTTCGACACAGGAACTGTGAGATCACAGGACAAAATAGCTTTATTTTTACCTGTCGCACAAAAAGGAGTTGCATGTTTCTATAAAAATGACACTCTCCAGGTGGGCTGGAGCAATTGCAATATAACCATATCTTACCGATGTTATATTAAGAATAGTAATGGCAATACTTTTTGCAATACTAATTATGACTCTTATTTAAATTCATTGAAAACAACTATGAGTGACATTCAAAAAAATCCAGTTTTGTTTAAACAATTGTCAGTTATAGATCAAAAAATGTTTCATGCAGAGCTGATGCGTATTAGTACTAAAGTAGAAAACTGTTATTTTATTTGTGGGGAAAAAGGCATATAAATGGTTACCTGAGAATTGGTCCGGCAGTTGTTTTTTGGGTTATTTGGTTCCGGCAATAAGACATACTGCAGAATTACCTTTGGGTAAGATACGAAACGTAAGGGAAACAGCTCGAAAATCCGAAGGTCCAGTTAAGAAACCTGTGAATCCAGTTGGGAAGATCAAAGCTGGTTGGAAAGACCATAATTCAGTAAAAGACAAAAGTGAATTGACTCATATGGACTTGAGTGACAGTGTTATATCCTGGGCAGGAATACTTCCAGCTTATGAAGCAGTCAAATCGATCTGGGAGCTGAGGAAGTTGTCGAAACTTCTCGAAGTAATGAGTAATGCAACTTTTTCTGCCCGAGAATTGGTGACTGATGAACTGAATGCAATGAGAAAGTACAGTTTTGTACCTACCATAAATGTAGATGTCCGAACAGGATAGCATCTGCAGTCATAACAAATGGGTTGTCCTGTCGTCAGGCAGCCCTTCGGTCGGCCGGATTCCAAAGTCTGGGTCCGGGGGAGGAGGAAGAAGAATTATGGTGTAGTTAGGATCCCTTGCAATACAGCAGTGGCAAACCCTGCTCGGGATCTAGAGTATAGAGGTAAATTATAATGCTTGGCAAATGTATGCACGGAGGTCCAAGTAGCCGCCTCAATAATGTCCTTGGTTGCCACTCCTCGTAAGAAAGCTGTGGTAGTGGCTGTAGCCCTTGTAGAATGAGGTCTTATGTTCTGTGGAACTGGTTTTCCATGGTAGGAGTAACAGAATCTTATGCAATTTCCTATCCATTTGGAGATTGTCTGTTTGGAAATTGCTTTTCCTTCCCTTCCTGTTGCATAGGCTACTAAAAGCTGGTCAGTTTTTCTGTTACTTTTGGTTCTGTCCAGGTAGTAGCATAACTGTCTGTGTACATCCAAGGTATGCAGCAGCCTTTCCCCCCTGTTCTGTGGATTGGGAAAGAAGGTAGGTAGGTGGATTGCCTGGTTTAAAGACACTCTGGATACCACCTTAGGCATAAATGTAGGATTAGTTCTCATGGACACTCTATCTTGATGGAAGATTAGGAAGGGTTGTACTGCCATTAAGGCCTGTAGTTCTGAAACCCTCCTTGCTGAAGTAATTGCCAGTAGGAAAGCAGTTTTCCATGATAGGTGTTGCAGATCTGCTGTTGCTGCTGGCTCAAATGGAGGGAGTGTCAATTTTTCTAGCACAAAGTTCAAGTCCCATGCTGGTAATGGTGGTTTCCTAGGAGGTTTTACATTCCTGATCCTCTGAGGAATTGCCTGAGTAGAGGATGCGAAAAGACAGGTGGATCAAGCTGTATTCTGCGGAAATAGCTGATGCATGTATCTTGATGGAGGAATAGGACAGGCCATTATGTAGAAGCTCTGCCAAGTACTCCAGGATGTTAGCAATATCTATGTTCGAGACATCTTTTCCTCTTTCAGTACTCCAAATGACAAACCTTTTCCATTTTCCTGCATAGTTCCTTCTTGTTGAAGGTCTGCGGGCTTCAAGGATAATGTCTTTAACCCTTTGGGATAAGTCTGGGTTAGTTGCTGTTATGTGATGTTCCAGGCAGTCAGTTGCAAGGTTTTTAGGTTTGGGTGCATGATGTTGTAGTTGTTCTGAGTTAACATCAAAGGCATCAGGGTATTGGCCACATTCTCCCTGAGACATGCTCCTCAGCAAAGGATACCAGTGTTGTCTTGGCCAATTCGAGCTATCAGAATTATCCTTGGACGTTCCTCTTTGATTTTCAGTAGTACCTTGTGCATCAAAGGAAGAGGTGGAAATGCATATGCTGTCAGGCCTTTCCAACTGAAGGATAGAGAGTCCACCTTCCATGCTAGTGGGTGGCATGTCCTTGTGCAGAATTTTTGAGCTGGTGATTGAGTGGGGATGCGAATAGGTCTATTTGTGGCATTCCCCATTTCTTTGTGATGGCCTTGAAGATGTCCGGGTGTAGCATCCATTCGTGAGCATCCGAGGTGGTTCTGCTTAACATGTCTGCTAGGGTGTTTTCTTTTCCCGGCACAAATATTGCCTGTAACTGGATGTTGTAGCTCAGAGCCATATTCCAAAGGTCCAGAGTCATTCTGCATAGGGGTATGAATGAGTGCCTCCCTGTTTGTTGATGTACCACATGACTGTGGTGTTGTCTGTCCTTATCATTAAATGGCCTTCTTTGAGGAATGGTTTGAATGTCTGGATTGCTAGTTTTACTGCCAGCATTTCTTTTTGGTTTATGTGCAGGTGCAGCTGGTCTGGAGTCCACAATCCTTGTATGCACTTGTCCAACATGTGCGCCCCAGCCTAGGTCTGAGGCGTCCGTTGTGATGGTTTGGTTTGCTTGAAAGTTGTGGAAGGGCAAGCCTGGGTTTGACTGGCATGCTTGAGCCCACCATAGGAATTCTTGTTTCAGGCATGGGATTAGTGGGATTTCGGTTTCTAAGCTGTGCCTATGTTGAGACCATAAATTCTTTAGGTACCACTGTAGTTTTCTCATATGCAGTCTGGCATGGGGGACCAGGATTATGCATGATGCCATGAAGCCCAAGGCCTGCAGTACTTTTCTTGCTGTTAGTTTGTGCTGCTTTGTTAATGCCAAGAAGTAAAGAGGGAGTTGTGCTTGTTTTTCTGCAGTTAGGAATGCCCTTTGTTTTACTGTGTCCAATTCCACACCCAAGAATGTTCTTGTCTGGGATGGAATCAGTCTTGACTTTTTTAAATTGACTGTGTATCCCAGGGCTTGTAGTAAGCAAATGACTCTTTGTAAATCTGTTGTCAGCTTGCTTTTGTTGTCCGCTTGTAACAGGCAGTCGTCCAGGTATGGATAAATTTGGATTCCCTGTAGCCTGCAATGAGCGATTACTGATGCCAGGCATTTTGTGAGTACTCTGGGCGCAGTAGATAAGCCAAAGGGCAATGCTGAGAATTGATAATGCTCTGATCCTGCAAGAAATCTGAGGTATCTTCTGCAATTTGGTCGTATGGGGACGTGCAGGTATGCCTCCTTGAGATCTAGAGTTACCAGCCAACACTCCTTGCCCAGCATGGGAAGAAGTTGCTGTAGGGTCAGCATTTTGAATTTTGGTACAATGATGTATGTGTTTAAGACGGACAGGTCGAGAATAGGTCTCCAACTTTTCTCTTTTCTTGGTACTAGGAAGAGTCTGGAGTAGAATCCTTTGCCCTGTTGTGTTATTGGTACTCTTTCCACAGCTCTCATCTTTGTTAATTGAGCTATCTGCTTTAGAGCTTCTGTTTTTGATTTGGAGGTAGGTTTGGCATTCCTCTTTTACTGGTAAGGTGTGGAAGTGGAACCTGTAGCCTTGGTCTATGGTTTGCAAAATCCACTTGTCTTTTGTGATATAGTGCCAATTTTTCAAAATAATGCTAACTTTCCGCCTAAAGGTGCTGCTATTTGCTCCCTGGTAGGCGTGTCAGAGCCAAGTCACTGTGATTGTCCTGTTGCAGTGGCAGTGGTTGTGTCTGTGCCTCTCTGGTTATTGCCTTGCCACTGGCGTCCTCTATAGGCACCTCCTCTGGATTGATTTCTGCCTCTAGAGCGTCTATTCCTGCCTCTTTGAGATTTTGAGGAGTCTGGAAAGGACCAATTTTTGGCAGGCCAGTTCCTGCTAAACCTTGGGGCTGAACCTGTAAGAAATCCTTAACTGTTTGTACAGATTTTGCCTTCTCTTCCATTTTCTTCATTACTTGCTGAGCAGGTGTACCAAATAGACTGGCCTTATCCATAGGAGCATCTAACAGCTTTGCTTTAACATGATCCGCAAAACCTGTTCCTTCAACCATGCATGCCTTCTTATCACTGTGCCAGTCATGGCTGATCTAAATGAAGCCTCCAGTGCATCATAGCCACATTTTAAAGAATGGTTACTAACCTGCTGAATGTTACTCACCATTTCTAAAACATATTTCTTATCTAAGGAGTCATCAGAGGACAGCTTCTTAGTTAACTGATCAAGCATAAACTCTTGGTATTGGATCATGTTAAACTGACAGTTTAAAGCTCTAGCTGAGAGAGTAGCAGAGGTGTAAACTTTTTCCCCATCTCTAAGGACCTGGATTCCCTTTCAGAAGGGAGAGGGTTTTTGCTGAGGTCGGCTACTGCCTTAGGCCCCTGGGATATAGTCTCAGGATCTGCAAGTGGGGCCTTGTATAGGTGGTGATGAGTGTCTGGCACCCTGTAAAATCTATCTGGTTTGGCAGGGGCTGGAGGTAAAGTATCAGGAGCAGTGCAAACATCATTAAATGCATCATCCACAACAGGCAGAACTGGAGGTATAGCTAAGGGCCTATGTTGTGGTAAGTGCAGAAAGGTCCTAAGCCTTTTCTTGAATCTGAGAAATCTTGTCCCTGCCATTGGAATTGTTCTCTCATGGCATGTAAGGTTTCCCAAAGGAAAATTCCTCTGGTGGAGAGGCAGATGGAATGGATTCTTCAGCATCGGAATCTTCATAAGTAGAAAAGGAGCCTCTGGCTGATCTGTAATGTCTGAGTCATCCAAGAATCATCAGAGGACACTGGCTCGGGGCTCTGCTCTAGGTCTCTTTTCTGGAGGCTGAGAGGCCCTGTCTGGGTGAGATTGGGATCCCCTAATTAAGGAGATTAAATCCTCTGCCAGAGTAAGCATTTGTGAACTAGAAGTGGGCCTATGTGAGGGGGTCTTAACAGGCACTGATTTAACAGTTTTGGCTGCTTTAGCCCTGGCAAAGGCCTTTATAGACATGGCTGCAGGAGGCCTAGCAGCACCACGTGCTGGGGTAGAGACATCCAATGGGATGGTGTCTGATAATTCACTAGGAACCACAATAGTAGGCAAAACTTCAGAGGCCGATTCAACTAGGGTAGCAGGAGCCTCAGTAGTAGTCATGGATTCGGCTGAAGATTGACCCGTTTTCTCGGTTTCGGCCGAAAACGAGACACTCGCGGCTTGCTTAACCGTGGTTTCGGCTGAAACCGCGGACCGCGAGTGTCGGTCTTTTTCTTTGCGTTTTTTAACAATTTGGGTAGTCGGAGGATCCGACGGCATAATGTACGCAAAATCTGAGCCGAAAAACTGTTCAGCAAACTCCGATCAACGCCTAAGCGTTCGTCGGTTGAAGGAAGCACAGGCTAAACAGGCTGCTACGTCGTGGTCTGGGCCTAAACAAGGTAGGCAGTAAGAGTGGAAATCTTTATGAGGTATTTGTTTCCCACAAGTTAAACAGTTATTTACTTTTTCTGACATCGGCTGAGGCAAGAAAGAGTCCCCAACGGGGTACTTCGCTTTAGAAGTCTTGAAGTAGTATTCGTAGTAGTAATCTCTGGATCTGACCGACCGGCACTTGCGAACAGCTTCTGCTTCGGGCGCCACGCGGCAAGAAAGACTGAGGAAAATGGCGTCGGCTGATGCCTTTATACCCGAAGACCAGCAGAGATGACGTCGGGTGAAGTGCGACATCAGCCGAAGCCGGACCCAGACTTTGGAATCCGTCCGACCGAAGGGCTGCCTGACGACAGGACAACCCATTTGTTATGACTGCAGATGCATCCTTGAAGGACATCTGTTGTGCTACAAAATCGGATGGCTCTTGACTTCACCCTAGCGGCGAGAGGTGGTACGTGCTCGCTTATCAAAGAAGAATGCTGCGCTTTTATTCCTGACAATCGTCACGAGATAAATAACCACCTAGAGGTAATTCAGCAAGTATCAGCCATGACTGAACCAAGCCCAAACCCACTGACGGACTTTTTCCAGAATCTATTTGGGGGGGTGGGGTTCCATCCTAATGAATATTCTAATTGCCATTTGTGGGTATACTCTAATAGGAGCATGTGTTTGCTGTGGAATTCCCTGCATGAAAAGATTAATCAAAGATTTTGTTGATGTATCTGTTACTGAAACTTTCTACCAAGATATTGAAATTGAAAGATTGATTTCAGATGACGCTTTTTCTGAAGTATAGATTAAATGACTCACCTAGCTGAAAATCCTGAGCGGAAAAGGCTAGGAGATGAAATGACACTATGCATACTTCAAAATAGAATAAAAAGTATTAATAGGGGGGAAAATGTTAGAAAAATGTGTGTTTGAATACATGAGAAATGCTAGTTTAAAGCAAAGTAGTATATAATGCATTTTATTCTATTAATCATATAGTAGTAAAATTAATTCATGTCTAAATGTGAAGTAGTTTTGAAACTGCAGTGTGGCTTGAAGCAAAAGCTGATCCCTGACCCTGACAGAATGCTAGCTTAGCAAGTTTTAATGTTTATGCTTTTCACAAGTGATTATCTGCTGGGTCAGGAAATTAAATGTGTGAAATAATGAAATCTTCTGCTCTTTCCTGTCGGAATGAGATGGCCTTGTTTATGTGTTACTTAGATATCACGCAGCTGTGTGAGAAAGTGTAACAGAACAAAGACCTGCATTAAACGACTAAAGCTGCTATTGTATTCGAACTGATATGAAACCTTGAATAAATAACTTTACAGAAATACATTATGACTGACCAGCTGGATAGCAAGGTCGTATTGTATCTAAAGGAAATTTTTTTTTTAAATGTACAGCATCAGCAAACTTAATGAATGAAGAATTGTAAGCTAAAGTGATGTAGATGCCCCGTGACATATCACGTCAGAAAGGTGGGCATAGCTAAATGTTAAACCTATATAAAATTGTGTGCTTCCTGTTTCATGTCAGACAAAATTCTGTACTTGTACGTTTTTTGCCTCCTGGTGTACACTAGTAAACTTTTGAATCTGAACCTCCTGTGTATTGAATTCTTAATTTTATTTAACACTGCCCAATGGCTTTGGACCCATCCAAAGTACAGACATCTGTAGGGTCCATACTCGAAGCATCTCGCGGCATACCGGACTCTGAATGGGTCTCAGTAGAGGCCTGTGAATCTGAAGTAGCGGGTATCACGGGTTGCGAAAGCACCTCACTAAGTACTGGCGGACTGGCAACTAGCTTAACAGATGCTTCGTCGGCAGTTTTGGACCTATGTGGTCTGTCTCTGTCTTTATCCTTACAGTTTTTCGGAAGATCAGTTGTCGATTGACTTAAGGAAGCCATTTCGGAGTACGGATACCGAGTAACAAAATAATCTGCTGTAAAGATAGCCAGACGACGAATAGTTCGAGGGTTGAACACAGCACAAAACCGACAGCGAGGGATGTCGTGGTCTGGGCCGAAGCAGGGAATGCAGTACGAATGAAAATCTTTGAGGTATTTGCTTTCTACAGGCAAGACAATTGTTAACTTTTACGGACATCGGTTGGAGCAAGAAAAAAGATCCCCAACAGGGTACTTATCTTTTTGAAGACTTCGGTTCTGAAACTCGAAAATGAAAATTCCAGGAGTCGGCCGACCGGCACTTGTAAACTGCTTCTGCTTCGGGCACCGCACAGCAAGAAAGATTGATGTAATGGTGTCGGCTGCATGTTTTATACCCCTGATGACCTGACGTCATGGAAGAAGAGATAGCATTCGACACAGGAATCCAAGACTCTGGTATTCAGGCCGGCTGAGGGCTACCTGCAGGCAGATAACCCAAACGTAAGGACTGCAACAGTGAAACACGAAGAACATGGGGCTTAAAAGCGATCAAGGCATGCTGGACAGCTATCATCTCTTTTTGGTTGATGTGCAGATGAAGTTGCTGTGGGCTCCACTGGCCCTGTATGCACCTGCCGTCCAGGTGTACACCCCAGGTATAATCTGATGAGTCTGTGGTGAGGGTCTGGGCAGCGTGGGGTGGTGAGAAAGGTAGTCCTTTGTTGAGGGAGCATGCTGTTGTCCACCAAAGAAAATCTTTTTTGAGGCAAGATATTATAGGTATAAGCTTCTCCAGGTCTTCAGCGTGTTGACACCAAAGGCTTTTTAGATACCACTGAAGTTTCCTCATATGCAGTCTGGCATATGGAAGGAGTAGAATGCAAGATGCCATGAACCTCACAGCTTGCAAGATTTTCCTTGCAGATAGTTGGGGTCTGCTGGCTAGCTGAGAGAAGCAGGCTGTCAAGGAGGTTTGCTTTTGTGGTGTAAGGAATGGCATCTGGTACGCTGTGTCCAGGCTTGCTGCCAGGAATATAATCCTTTGGGTGGGTACCTGTTTGGATTTCTTTTCATTGATAGTGTACCCTAGGGAGGTTAGTAGGGACTTTACAAAGGCCAGGTGCTTGAGCAGCTTTTCCTCGCTGTCTGCCTGAATTAGGCAGTCGTCTAAGTATGGGTAAATCTGGATATTCCTTTGCCTGCAAAAGGCAATGGCCGGAGCCAGACATTTGGTGAAAACTCTGGGAGCAGTAGATAAGCCAAAGGGAAGCGCAGAGAACTGAAAGTCCTGAGATCCTGCCCTGAAGCGGAGATATTTCCTACATGATTTCCTAATAGGAATGTGGAGGTAGCCCTTCCTTTAGGTCTAGGGTGGCTAACCAAGCATTCTTGGAGATCATGGGTAGCAGCTGCTGCAGGGTGAGCATTTTGGGATCACCAGGAAGGTGTTTAGAATGGATAGATCGAGGCTGGGGCGCCAGGTGCCCTCTTTCTTGGGTACCAGAAAAAGTCTTCAGTAGAAATCTTGGCCTTTCTGTTCTGCAGGAATGTGCTCTACTGCCCTCATGGAGAGGAGGGAAAGGACTTGCTTTTGCACCTCTGCCCACTAGTTTGGGGGTAGATCTGGGAACCCTTTTGGAGTTGGAAGGGTGTGGAAAAAAAATTTGTATCCTGGGACACTATGTTGAGAACCCAGCGGACGTTGGTAATGGTGGCCCAGGTGTTTGCATGAAAGGAGAGTTTTCCTCCTAGGGGTAAGTGGAGGTGGGCAGAAGGAGGGGGTGGGGGAGGAGAGTCATTGCGAGTTCTTACCATAAGGGGGTGGCTTAGAACTCCCTGGTTTTGAAGTGAAAGTAGTACACTGCTTAGATCTCTGCATTCCCTGTGGTTGCTGTCTGTGGGGTCTGGTTCCCCAGGGTCTCGGCTGAACTGACCTGGTGGGAACAGGAAAGGACCAGTGCTTGGAGGGACAATACCTGCTGAACCTGGGTGGTTGGGCCTGTAAGAGATCTTTAACTGCCTGCATAGATTTTGCTTTTTCTTCCATCTTTTTAAGACCTCTTCTGCCTTAGTGCCAAATAAGTTGTTTTTGTGCAAGGGGGCATCCAACAATTTAGATTTAACATGGTCTGGCAATGGCTGTTCCTTAAGGCATGCATGCCTTCTAAGGACAGAACCAGTGACTGCTGCCTTGCAAGAAGCTTCTAGGGCGTCAAAACCACAGTGCAAGGTGTGTTTAGTTACTTGACTTGCTGAATGCATTAACTCTTGTAACTCCTTAGATTCTGCACAAGCAGGAAAGGAAGACATTTTTTGTTTGAGGAGTTCCAGGGTATGTTGCTGAAATTTTAGCATATGGAACTGACAATTTAGTGCTCTGACAGCAAGAGTAGCTGAGGTGTATACTTTTTTACCCCATCTGTCTAGTGCTCAAGAATCCCTATCTGAGGGAGTGGGATTCTTAGCAGAAGTTGCTTTAATTCCTTTAGGCCCTTGAGAAATTACCTCAGGGTCTGCAGTATGACTTTTAAACAGACATTTGTGCGAGTCAGGGACTCTGTAATACCTGTCTAGTTTTCTGAGTGTAGGAGGGAGGGTGTCGCAAGTCAAGCTGGATTCCAGGAAAACATCCTCCACAACATCCAGGACTGGGGGGATGGCCAGGGGTCTGTGCTGTGGAAGATCTAAGAATTCGCTGAGTCTCTTTTTAGACTGAGGGTAGTCCTGACTTTCCCATTGGAAATGTTCCCTTAAGATGTAAAGGGGTTCCCCAAAGGAAAAAATCCTCTGGGAGAGAGGCTAAAGGAATGGAATCCCTCTGCATCAGAAGCCTCATAAGCAGAGAGGGGCTACATGTCTTCATACTCAGATGCATCAGAGTCATCAAACTCCTGTTCAGACAAAACTACAGGGGACAGATCTCTTTCTTTTGGAAGGGGTAGCTTGGCTTCCCCTGATCAGCATGATAAGGTCTTCCACCATTGTAAGCATTTCAGACTGAGGCAAGGAAGCAGGTTGAGATTGGGTCATTGGTTTCTTGGGTGTGGTTCGTAACATGGGCCTAAGAAACTCGGTAGTTTTTGAAAGAATGGTAGTCACGAAAGAAGTCATCTGTTTGTGCCGAAAATCGGTAGTGTGAAGGACTTCCTCGGAAGTCGGTGCCTGCTCAGCGGCTCTAAACCCATCCAAGGTAAAGATGACCGCAGGATCCTTAGAAGAAGAGTATTGTGGCATACCGGACACCGAAAAGGTCTCAGTAGCGGCCTGCGAATCCACAGAAGCGGGCATCATGGGCTGCAAAAGTGCCTCACTGAGGACCGGAAAACTGACTACTAGCTTAACGGGAGCGTAGTCGGTAGGTATGGACCTGTGCAGTCTGTCTCGCTATCTTTATCTTTTTTCGTTAGATCTGCTGTGGGATGGCTTACCAAAGCCATATCGGAACTAGAGGACTGTAAGCAAAAATATCTAGCTACAATAAGGGCCCAAAGTGTAGTTCTGGCGTTGAACAAAGCACAGAAGTGACAACGGGGGACATCGTGGTCTGGGCCTACGCAAGTGACGCAGTAAGAATGAAAGTCTCAGTGTGGTATTTGCTTTCCACAGGTGAGACAATTGTTAACTTTTTCTGACATCGGTTAGTGCAAGAAAAAAGGATCACCAATGGGGTACCTAGCTTTAGAAGACTTCAGCTTCAATTCGGAAGACGAACCTCAGGTAGCAGCCAACCGGCACTCATGCGAACTGCTTCTGCTTCGGGCTCTACGGCAAGAAAGACTGATGTAATGGCGTCGGCTGCCTTATTTTATACTACTGCCAACCTGACGTCAGTCCTGAAGCAACAGCAGCCGACACAGAAATACTAAGAATCTGATATTCAGGCTGGCCGAGAGCTACCTTGGCAGGGATAACCCAAATGTGATGACTGCAACAGTGAAACACGAAGAACATCGACTTTCTTACAACAACGGCATATGTTGGGTCAAAGGTAGATCACTCTCCACATAAGTTCCCAACCCTGAACAACTGGGTCAACTCTTAGGGGCATATTGTCAATGTGGTATTTCCCTGGGGGTGGATGACTTCCCAAAGGATACAATAATGTGTTTTTTGGCATATGTTTTAGTCCGTGATTTTGGTACAATTTATTTGGGATAAACCTTCCTGTAAGATGACCAAGTCATTTGATGATTCAGTGAATGCTCCTAGCTTGCAGTCATATGGAAACTTAGGCAGAGCCCTTTTCTATTGGCATTATTACAACTTAAGGTCCCAATACATAAAACATAACTGCAGAATGTGTGTGTGTGTGTGTTTGTGTGCACGCGTGTGTGTGTGTGTGTGTGTGTGTGTGTGTGTGTGTGTGTGTGTGCGCGCGTGTGTGTGCGTGTGTGTGTGTGTGTGTGTGTGTGCGCGTGTGTGTGTGTGTAAACAAGCACTCTTGTCTGTAACATGAATAGCACTACTAGGAAATGCTTACTATACCAAATGAAACACATCCTGCAGGTAGTGCCAACATCCACTTTGCACCACTGACATTTTCCATAGTGTGATCATCATGACTTCATATTTAGTTAAGCATTCCAAACAGGACTGGCTCAATAAAATACAATGTATATATTAAAAAGCTTGTCTTCAAGAGATCTTTTTTTTTTTTTTGTCTTCCATAACTGGCACCCCGAAGAAGCATAAAATTACCAAACGTTTGTGTTAACTCTGCAGATCTGGAGCGGTCACCTCACGCATACGACATGAAGGCACCAGTTTTACCACTTCAAATTCTAAAAAAACATATTTAGACACACACACACACACACACACACACACACACACACACACACACAAGTTTTAAAGTATTTCAAATAAGATATTTAATACAGCATAATAAAAATTAAATTACATGTTTAGAGACAGCTTTACAAGGTAGTTACTTATTGTATGAAAAATGTTTTCTACTCCCTAACATTCATTAAAAAAATATTGGACATGCAATTCCAGCATTTTTGCTAAGTTTTTATTTTACCTGTGAAGGTTTAATTTATACTGTTAACTACACTGCAGGATTAAATCCCATGACACAGTTAAAAATACTGATGAATGTCAAATTGAATTTGTTTAATCTCAAATGCAAGGAACTCAAGTTTACTACACATACAGAAGGACAGTAAGGGCCAAAGGGTTTTATCCTCTAGAAAAAAATGATATTGACATTTTGCCATCTTCAAAAAAATAAATACCATGGTATAAAACTTATACATGAACTTCCTGTTTCTGTTAATGATGCATCTTTAGGAAACTTGGGGTGCAGATCTTCTAAAATGTAGTGAACTGGTTACAGCCCAGGCAGCTGAAATGAATTATGCATAGACATCCTATTCCCCTCTATATCTGAGATATGTTCCACTTTATGATTAAAATTACTACCTGTTAGTATTGTGATAGTATAGGTATTTATCATGTTTCGCCAATATGTCTCCAGGGAGTGGCTATGCTAGACGTCTGACCAACACTTTCACTTTTTCCCCTTTACAATATTTATAAGTCAGTAGAGTTTTACAGGCCATTGTTTTTGCACCTCTAAGGATAGCAGCCATACATTTCAATGTAGGTTTACAACTACAATCAATGCCATCTAATATTATCATAGCCATACATCCTGAAACCTACTACTAGTTAAGTAAAAAGTAAATGTAATAATGCATCTTAAAAACAATGGCCTTTAAAATATCACATTGATTGGAACTCTGCCACTGTACTCTTGTTACCTATTTAAAGTACAAGTAGAAGTATCCCCTGTAGAAAACTATTTATGTATTACAAAAATATATGATCCAAAAAGTAATTATATTTTTGGGCCACACATTAAAACTGTGCAATTTAGAAAATATTACAAATGTTTGTTGTCTCTATACATAGACTTCCCAGGAAGGGTTTCCCTAAGCCTAATCTTTGTTGTGTCAAAAAGGAATGGGAACGAGCACAGATTTAAGATATAGTTCCCCTTAGTCAAATACTTGGTACATGATCCCATTCCATCCACCTGTCTCTTGCCCTGCGTTTATGCTTACGCTCATATCTAACAATCAATGGTAAACTGACATCAAGATCATTTTGAAATTGTCTTATGACAGCATGGCAAGCGGCGCTGTCAACCACAGACAAACTCCTTAAAACGGAAGGGATATATGCGTATCGTCTCCTAGCATTAGATATTTCTGAAAATAATACGACAGACAATGCCACAGTCTGTAAAACTGAAAATAAAAATCTCATCCCTCTCTTGAACCGAAACTCGCATCTTCGTTTCCCATACATCTGCCAGGTAAAAGTACAGTTTTGTACCTACCATAAATGTAGATGTTCGAGTGCTAATACAGCTGCAGTCATAACAGATGGGGTTCTCCTGCCGTCAGGAGAGTCCTCGGTCGGCCGAATTCCAAAGTCTAGGTCCGGCGTTGGTTGTCGTCGCTTCTTCCCTGACGTCAGTGCGACAGGGGTATAAGAACCAGCTGACGGCATTTTCTTCAGTCTTTCTTGCCCCAGATGTCAGGTGCCCTCAGAAGGAAGGCAATACATAAAATAATGTAATAATGCAATGCAATATAATCAAAAAACAGTAGTTGCAAGCAAATACACCATAAAAGAATACCCCTAGAGGGGAAGGAGGGAGGGAAACCTGGACTGCAGCTGTATTAGCACTCGAACATCTACATTTATGGTAGGTACAAAACTGTACTATGTTCATCGTGCATACAGCTGCAGTCATAACAGATGGGTAGAATCCCAAAGCTAAGAAAGGGGTGGTAGGCACTAGGTGGAGCTAGGAGGAGCCAAAATGCCCTGCAAGACTGCAGTGGCAAAGCCTGCTCTAGACTTGGAGTATAATGGTAGGTTGTAGTGCTTAGAGAAGGTATGCACAGAACTCCAAGTGGCTGCTTCTAAAATATCCTTGGTAGGAAACTCCTCTGAGGAAGGCTGCAGAGGTGGCTGTGGCCCTGGAGGAATGAGTTCTAATGCCTGTAGGAACAGTTTTTGCCATGAAAGGAATAGCAAAAGCGTATGCAGTGGGCTATCCATTTTGAGACCGTCTGTTTGGATATTGACTTTCCTTGAGCTCCTACCGCATAGGCCACAAAAAGCTGTTCTGATTTTCTGAAAGGTTTTGTTCTGTCCAAATAATAACGCAGTTGTCTGTGGATGTCCAAGGAATGCAGTAATCTCTCCCCTTTGTTTTGATGATTAGGATAAAAAGTAGGTAAATGTATGGCCTGATTTATGGCTACCCTGGATACCACTTTAGGCATAAAGGACGGGTTGGTATGTAATGAAACTCTGTCCTGATGGAAGATGATGAAAGGCTGGACAGCCATAAGAGCCTGTAGTTCTGAATCTCTACGAGCTGAAGTGATAGCCAGATGGAAAGCTGTTTTCCAGGACAAATATTGTAAATCTGATGAGGCAGCTGGTTCAAAAGGGGGGCAAAGTCAGTTTTTCCAGAATGAAATTAAGATCCCAAGCAGGTATTGGTTGTTTTCTTGGAGGTCTTAAATTCTTAGCCCCTTTGAGGAACTGTCTTAATAGAGGGTGAGAGAATAAAGGTGGATCAGTGTTGTATTCTGCAGAAATGGCCTAAGGCATGGATTTTGATGGAGTAGAACGAAAGTCCACTGCTTAGCAGTTCGGCCAAATATTGTAGTATTTGAGGTAAATTCAGTTTTCCAGGGCACTGGCCCTTTTTCTCATTCCAAACACAAAAACGTTTCCACTTTGCAGAGTAAACTTTTCTAGTTGATGGCCTTCTGGCCTCCAAAAGGACATCCTGCACCTCCTTGGAGAGCAGGGCCTGCTGTGATGCTAAGGAATCTTCCATGCGGCTAGATTGAGTGTCTTCAGCTGACTGTGAAGAGTTTTGAAGCTGTGCTGAGTCAGAAGAAGAGGCATTAGAGGCAGGGTCCATGGTGGGGAAGGTGTCAGGCTCCTCAGGAGTGGGTACCAGTGTTGCCTTGGCCAGTCCGGAGCAATGAGGATCATCTTTGGTCTGTCTGCTCTGGTCTTCAATAGGACTTTGGGCAGCAGAGGAAGAGGTGGGAAGGCATAAACTGTCATTGATGTCCAACTGAAAGAGAGAGCGTCCACTCTCCAGGCCTTTGGATGGAAGATCCTTGTGCAGAATTTTGTCAATTGATGATTTTTGTGGGAGGCAAAGAGATCTATGTCTGGCCTTCCCCATTCTTGAATTATTTCTGTAAAAACTTTTGGATGCAACTTCCATTCATGTGGATCTGTCATATTCCTGCTTAGGTTGTCTGCCAGCGTGTTTTCCTTGCCTGGCAAGTACTATGCTTGTAGTTCCATTTGTAAGTCCATGGCCATGTTCCAAAGTGACATGGCCAGTCTGTATAGGGGATAAGAATGTGTTCCTCCCTGCTTGTTTATGTACCATATAACTGTGGTGTTGTCTGTTCTTATCAATAACTGACCTGGTTGTAGAAGGTCCTTGAAGGTTGTAATAGCATTTATCACTGCTAGCATTTTTTTTTAATTGATGTGAAGGTGCTTTTCTTTTTGGGTCCATTTGCCCTGAATGCACCGGTTTGTCATGTGCGCCCCCCAGGCGTAGTCCGAGGCGTCTGTTGTGATGACTTGATTTCCTTGAGGCTTGCTGAATGGAAGACCTGTGTTTGTTTGGCATGCTTGAGCCCACCACAGAAATTCCTTTTGCAGTACATGGAATTAGTGGTATTATTGTTTCCAAACTGTGGCTGTGTTGAGACCATATGTTTTTTAGGTACCACTGTAGTTTTCACATATGCAACTTTGCACATGGGATTAGTAAGATGCAAGATGCCATGAATCCCAGAGCCTGCAGGATTTTCCTTGCAGTCAGCCTGGTGCAATTTGCCAGTGTTATGAAATATTGAATTAGTTGCCCCTGCTTCTCTGGCGTGAGGTAGGCCATCTGGGTGTTTGTGTCCAAATTGGCACCCAGGAAAATTATCTTCCGAGAGGGTATTAGTCTTGATTTCTCTTTGTTGACTGTGTATCCTAGAGAATTTAATAACATTATTACATAAGCCAGATGTTTCAGAAGAATGTGCTTGCTGTCCGCTTGGATCAGGCAGTCGTCCAAATAAGGGTATATTTGTATCCCTTGAAGTCTGCAGTAGGCAATTACTGATGCCAGGCATTTCGTGAATACTCTGGGCGCAGTAGATAAACCAAAGGGCAATGCAGAGAATTGATAATGTATTGAACCTGCAAGAAATCTGAGGTATCTTCTGCAATTTTGTCTGATTGGGACATGCAAGTATGCCTGCTTGAGGTCCAATGCTACCAGCCAAGACTCCTTGCCCAGCAAGGGAAAAAGTTGCTGTGGAGTGAGCATCTTGAATTTTGGTACGAGTAAGAATGTGTTAAGGATGGAAAGATCCAAAATAGGTCTCCAATCTTTGCCCTTCCTTGGCACCAGAAATAGCCTGGAATAAAAACCTTGACCTTGTTCGTGTGTAGGTACCTCTTTGATAGCTTTCATGTTTATAAGATCTGAAATTTGCTTTTGTGCCTCTGCCCTTTGATTGTGTGGCAGGTTTGGCATGCCTTTCATTTTTGGAAGGGTATGAAAATGGAATTTGTAGCCTCTGTTTATAATGTTCAGGATCCATTTGTCCTTTGTGACAATATGCCAATTTTTTGAGAATAGTGCCAGCTTTCCTCCTAAGGGTGCTGCCATTTGAGACCTGGTTGGCATGCAAAGTGGAAAGTCATTGGTTTTGCTTTCTGAAAGATTGCGAGTTGTCCTCACCACCTCTTTGTGTAGGAGCTTGCCATTGTCTGCCTCTGTACGATCCTTGTGTTTGTCCTCTGCCCCTCGGGCGCCTGTATCTGCCTCTTTGGGTTCTGTCTGTGGCAGGAAAGGACCAGTTTTTGGAAGGCCAATTTCTACTAAAACGTGGGGGTTGAACCAGTAGAAATTCTTTCACAGTTTGCATTGATTTAGCCTTTTCCTCCATCTTCCGTAATACTTCCTCAGCATTTGCCCCAAATAGTACATCCTTTTGAAGAGGGGCGTCTAGTAATTTAGCTTTGACATGATCAGGCAAGGCTTGTTCCTTGAGCCAGGCATGCCTACGTATGACTGAGCCTGTAACAGCAGCTCTACATGAGGCCTCTAGAGCATCAAAACCACATTGTAAGGTATGTTTACCCACTTGTTCTGCACTATGCATCAAATCCTGCAACTCCTTCATGTCTGGTTGTTCAGGTTGTGACATTTTACTTTTCAATTGAGATAACAGAAACTGTTGGTATTTTAGCATATGAAACTGACAGTTTAAGGCCCTCATGGATAAGGTAGCCGAGGTATATACCTTTTTTCCCCACCTTTCTAAGGATCTGGAATCTCTCTCGGAAGGCAATGGGTTTTTGGCAATGGAGGCCTTAACTCCCTTGCGCCCCTGTGAGATGGCTTCTAGGTCAGCAGTATGGCTTTTGTATAGAAATTGGTGTGAGTCAGGAACCCTGTAGTACCTGTCAGGCTTAACTGGAGCTGGAGGGAGAGTCTGGGTTAAGGCAGGCCTCCGAGTAAACATCATCTAGGATGTCCAGGACAGGAGGTATAGCCAGAGGCCTGTGCTGGGGTAACAAAAGAAATTTCCTGAGCCTTTTCTTGGAATCTGAATAATCCTGGCCTTCCCAGTGGAAGTGTTCCCTTAAGGTATGCAGAGTTTCACCAAATGAGTAATCCTCAGGGGGGGATACAGAAGGAATAGATTCCTCTGCATCAGAGTCTTCAAAAGGAGAGTAAGACTGTTCCTGATAATCAGAGTGCTCTGAAATAATGGAGCCCTGATCAGAGGAGGGGGAATCTTCCTCCACTCTGGTTCTTTTGTCCGGAGGTGGCTGAGAACCTCTGATAAGAGTAATTAAATCCTCAGCCATTTTAAGCATCTGTTTCTTAGGCATGGGGCCTGGAGATGGGCCCTGTGTAGCTGGTCTCTTAGGGTGCATGGTAGCTTTAGACTTGGTGAAAGCCTTGATGGAGAAAGAAGAGGAAGGTCTGAAGACACCTTGAGTGGAGGTGGACCTGTCCACATTCTGTGTTTCAATGCCAAGCGTGGCTTCGGTATCTGTAGTCAGGGTGTGGGCCGAGGAGCCTGCGACCTCGGGTACAGGAGACACCGCCAAAGATGTGTCGTCGGTAATCAGGGGCTGCGTAGGCGCCTCGCTGAGAACCGGACCACGTGAAGTCAGCTTTGGCGTGGTGTCGGTAGAGGCCACGGACCTCGAGTGTCAGTCCTTGTCTTTGCGTTTTTTAGACAAAACCGGAGTCGGAGTATCTGACGACATAGTATAGTTAAATGCTTTCCCAAAATAATGCTGGGCCAACTGCGCCCGACGCTTAATAGTGCGTTTGTTGAATGTAGCGCAAAAGCGACAGACCGAGACGTTGTGGTCTGGGCCTAAACAAGGTATACAGAGGGAATGGAAATCCTTATGCGGTATTTGCTTCCCACAAGAAATACAATTATTAACTTTGTCTGACATCGGTCCGAGGCAAGAAAAAGTTTCCCCAACGGGGTACTTAGCTTTTAAGAAGACTTCGGTTCCAAATTTTTTTAATCTCAGGAGCTGGCCGACTGGCACTTGCGAACTGCTTCTGCTTCGGGCACCGCACAGCAAAAAAGACTGAAGAAAATGGCGTTGGCTGGTTCTTTTATACCCCTGTCGCACTGACGTCAGGGAAGAAGCGACAACAACTGACGCCAGACCTAGACTTTGGAATTCGGCTGTCCGAGGACCCGCCTGACGGCAGGAGAACCCCATCTGTTATGACTGGAGCTGTATGCACGATGAACATCGGTGCTGAGCTAAGGTGTGGCGGGCAATCTCATGTTCCCATGTGGCCTGCATACCCCAAATCCAAGCGTAAACCACCCGTCGAAAGAAGCCAAAGCGGTAGGAAAGTACCCTGGCAGTAAACACCGGTGAGAGCCTTTCTAGTGGTCAGATAAGGGGGTATTTGTTTCCAGCCTTCAGGTATAGAGATTGCGTCCTAGCTTCCTCCTTGCCATTTGCTATTTCCTTGTGTTTATCTGTAGCCGATGTTGTTTCCAGTTCTCGATTTTCCTCCTGGAAACAAAGCGACAGCTGTTGTCCTACATCCACTAACAAACTGAAGATTAAACAACAAAATACCCACCCATACATACCTGTCAACAACAGTATCATGCAGTACATTAATTTGTAAATTAGGAGCCAGTATGACTTGGGGCAATACATAGAAACATGCAGTTCCATACCACCAACTCCCTCAGACACAGTTAATAAATATAATACACAGACTTCAATTTCTACACTTTACATCTAATTATAGTACCTGCATTTTGGTGGTTTATAGTACATGCGTTTTGGTGGTGAGTTGGATTACAGCCTTTCTAAAATTCAGCTTTGAGTCTGTATTTCCCATATTTTGTCCAGAGGCAGGAGCCGCAGCAGTGCAAGAACGCTTTCCTTTAAACAACAATGGGAACATATCTGGGGAGTGGAGGTGCTACGCAAGTCGTGGCTTGGATTCCGCTACTCTGATTGGCTGCCACCACTTGCTTTACAGAATGCAGACAGAATCAGCTTGATGTAACCAGAAGAAAACACAGTACACTCTAAGCTGATTTACCGGATAAAATTGCATGTAAGATTATAACTTCTCAACTTAGTTTGCACAGCAAAGTAAACTGACAAAGTTCAGTTACGTTTTCAACTTAGTTTTCACAAAATAGGGCTGAAATAGGACTGGGAAGTCGGTCATGCATGCTAAAGGCATTAGGGGGTAACAGCATGCAATTACTAGTGTCTCATAGCTTGCTCGGATGTAAGCACAGAGGCAAACAAACTAATAAAAAAATGAAACATGGAAAAAGCACAAGGCTAGGAAACAAAAACTGTATGTTAGCACTTTCGTTTACTAAAAATATGTTAACTTCTTCAGGCCTCTGCAGGACATGAAGTCTATCAGGTCATCTGCAGGAGGGGTCACCCAAGAGGTAGATGGGCCAGACTCCTCTGAGAAAGGGCTCTGGGTTGACCAACCACTTCGACATAGCATTTGAAGTATGTGTCCGAAGGAGACATCAGGTGGAGATCTTGGGGACCCTTCGCCTTCATCAAAGTCCGTGTCTTCTGTCAAAGATTCCAGAGGGGAATCTAGATGCCTCCTTTTATACAGTCTCATGTGAGGGACCTCCTTGGTAGGATGTTCCAGGGGAGTTGTCAGAAAAAATGGGAAGCTCCACAGGGAGACATACTCGGAAGCTCTTAGGGTCTAGCTGTCCCTGAAGTGGACAATGAGCAGGCTCAGGCACAGAAGTCAGAATTGGAGTAGAATCCGAAGGAGGTAAAGTCAAAGTCATTTTCAGCTGGGAGATCACCCTCTCCACCACCTCAAATGCAGAAGGACATGGAGGTGTCCTTGGCAGTCCCTCTGGACCCAGAGCTCTCACAGAAGACAACCCTGGACCCTCATGGATCCCAAGTTCTGCATGGGGAGTCGGAGCTGAGCTGTCCAGCGCAGAGGTTCAGAAGGAAAATAACTGCTCCAAACACTTTTAAGCAGAGGACATTCCCTCAGACCTGATGCCGATGCTTCGGATTGGAGATCCATAGTTCTCCAACAAAGTGCAGCTGATCGGATCAGAGAGGTCATTGCAGCCAAGGATGGAAGGGCCATCGGGTCAAAGTATTGACTCCAGTAACCTACGGATCAGAGACTTCCAAAGCAAGAGGTCGGATCTGAGAAGCAGTTAACAATGCTACAAAGATAGGATGGTGGCTCACAGATCTGGTGGGGGCCACAGCAGGCAAAATCTTCATCTGTATCTGCAACCTGAGGAATCTCATCATCCTGTCTACCTCTGCTTCAGAAAGACTTCAGGAAGATCTAACGGAGGATGAATTGCCGTGAGGTCTGGAATGTTCTGTGGGGTCTCCTGAAGAAAGAGATACCTTAAGGCTGGAGACAACTTCCAAGGGGGACCTAGAACTATGGTGTCGAGGAGGAGTCAGTAATGTCCGTGTCAGATCCAAATGTTTTGGATCTAACAATTTCAAGGTCTTTGCAGGTGTCTCAGTTGTAGCCCTTTTTTAGAGACTAGGCAGGAGAGCATTTTCTGTGCTCCCTGCACTCTTTTTGATTTTTAGTGGGGGTTTGAGACCCTGACTCCTTAGAAGATCCATCTGTAGAGAAGTCTGAGGGAGAAGGCCCTTCAAAATTTGTTTGTTGCGACGGTCACTAAAAGCTCATTACGTGAAATTCTTTTATTTGGTAGTTTGTTGAAATCAGCCATGCCTACACTAAGTAGGGTAAGAAAACGAAGTTAAGGATCACATTTTTAAGTTCCTACTATGTGAAAGCATAAATGTATACATTGAAACCTACACAGATGTCGCAATCTACATCAAAGTTATTGGGACATAGACAGTACACGCACTAGTTGTGGGTATCAGACTGTGGGATCATGTGCCCACAGGAGGTGCATTTTTTAAATCCCATTGGCTTGTCAGATTTCTCAGCCATAATACACTAAGAGAAAACTACGGGTATTATTTATTTACTTTTTTTTTTTTTTTTTAAAGAAAGGACAAAAAGGGAAAAAAGGAAAACTTCTAATAATGTTAAGTATATAAAAGGCTTTATAGAGGACTAAGAAATGCCCTCCCTCCCACCCCAAAAAAAACCCGAAAGTTGTTTAGAGGATAAAGAAGAGTGATAGATTTAGGTTTAAGCTGTAGATTCACTCACAACCCCACAAGGCGCTATGAGAGAAGCAAAATCCAGACTTGCTTGAAGCGTGGCAAACGAGACCGGAGGTCATCTGGAGGGCAGAGGCATTGTGGGTAATGGAGGAGCTTGAGGGTCTGATCCTAAGCTACAGAAGCAGCAGAGTCAGATCAAAGGTTTAGATCCAGGCTCACAGGTTGAGGAGCGAATAAAAACAACATCAGATCAAACATGAGCTCTCATTTAAAAGCATGCTAAGCATTTCCTAGCTTAAAAATACTTTCCTTAGCAGAAAATTAAGTTTAAATAATAACACGCATTTTTCCAAAGGGAACTTATCTGTCTCACAACAGAATAGCACAATAGACAGTCAATCCTTGAAAGCCCACAGAGGAGCACTCTTTTCAGTGGTGGGAAAGCTCTAAAGTGCTTGGTGCACAAACCTATCTTTTACAAGCTCAGCTTGAGCTGTTCAATGGTTTGGGTACATGGAAGGTGCCCTGAAACTCTGGAAGGTGGCCTGCTGTTATACTCTTAGCAGGATACAACCCATATAGTTTAAGCTATCACAGCAGTGATAAATATGATCACACATACCAAGATTTATGTCATGGCAGAAGCATCAATAGACTAATTGGCCCAAACCAATCTTCCTTGGAAGCATACTGCAATACAATATCCAGAACCTAAAAAAGCCTCTGATCATTTGATCCCATTGTATATCAGAAATGTTTTTGCCGGAGATGGCAGACCTGAAAGGAGCTCTAGAGGGAAGGAGGAAGACTTAAAAAAGTACAGTTTTGTACCTACCATAAATGTAGATGTTCGTGGATCCACATTGCTGCAGTCATAACCTGTGGGTAGTCCGCTGTCCTCGGTCGGCCCGAATACCAAAGAGTTAGGCTGGCGTCGGTCATGGTCGCCCGGAGCTGACGTCAGTACGTAGTAGTACTTAAGCGCATGACCAACGCCATATCCTCAGTCTTTCTTGCCCCAGATGTCAGAAGGCCTTAAAAAGGAAAGGCCAGAGCCAAAATAGAAAATACCCAACAACCACAAGGGAGAAAATAACAATTATCCCAAAGGAACAACAGCAACCCCAAACTATAGAGGGGAAGGAGGGAGGGAAAATAGGACTGCAGCAATGTGGATCCTCGAACATCTACATTTATGGTAGGTACAAAACTGTACTATGTTCTTCGTCTCACATTGCTGCAGTCATAACCTGTGGGTAGAATCCCAAAGCAAAGGAAAAGGGAGGCTGGCAAACTAAAAAGCATTAGGAGCTGCTAACATGCCCTGTAAGACTGCAGTGGCAAACCCAGCCCTAGACTTGGAATAAAGAGGGAGATGGTAATGCTTAGTAAAAGTGTGAACTGAACTCCAAGTAGCTGCCTCCAAAATATCCTTAGTAGCTACCCCCCTCAAAAAGGCAGTAGATGTGGCAGTAGCCCTAGTGGAATGAGGTCTGATCCCAGCGGGAACATTCTTCCCATGATGAGAATAACAAAAAGCAATACATTGACCAATCCACTTAGAAATAGTCTGCTTTGAAACAGCTTTCCCTTGTGAACCCAAAGCAAAGGAAACAAATAACTGTTGAGTCTGTCTGAACTCTTTAGTTCTGCTCAAATAATAACGCAGCTGCCTGTGGATATCCAAAGAATGCAAGACTTCCCCCCCCCTATTTTGAGGATCAGCATAAAAAGTAGGCAAATGGATAGACTGGTTCAAGGCCACATTTTGGCATAAAAGTAGGGTTAGTACGCAAAGAAACTCTATCCTTATGGAATATCAGAAAGGGTTCAACTGCCATGAGAGCCTGCAATTCAGATACCCTCCTAGCAGAAGTAATGGCCAACAAAAAAGCAGTCTTCCAAGACAAAAACTTCAATTCAGACGTAGCTGCAGGTTCAAAAGGAGGTAAAGTAAGCTTCTCCAACACAAAATTGAGATCCCAGGAAGGAGTAGGAGCTCATGGGGTCTTATATTTTTGCCCTCTAAGAAATTGCTTAAACAAAGGGTGAGAAAATAAAGGAGGGTCACAATCATAGTGAGCAGAAATGGCTGCAGCATGAACCTTCACAGAGGAAAATGACAAACCCTTGTCTAGTAATTCAGTAAGGTACTGTAGTGTAAAACTCAAATTAGGCACCGAGACATCAAAGCCCTTTGTTGTGCTCCAAAGAAAGAATCTCCTCCATTTATCAGCATAAACTTTTCTAGTGCTGGGCCGCCTGGCTTCCAAAATGACATGTAAAACCTGTTGAGGAAGCTGAGACCCCACAGGCTCTAAAACAGAATACGCCAGGCTGTTAGATGCAGGGACTGCACCCTGACATTGAGCAAATGATTGCTTGACTGGGACAACAAGTGAGGGAGCTGTGGCAAAGGCCAAGGAGGCTCCTGAATTAAACTCCTCAGCAGAGGATACCAGTGCTGACGTGGCCAATCTGGTGCTATTAGAATCATGCAAGGCTTGTCCCGCCTGACTTTCAAGAGTACCTTGGGAAGGAGAGGCAGAGGAGGGAAAGCATAGACGTGAAGGTTGTTCCAACTGAAAGATAGAGCATCCACTTTCCAAGCTTTTGGGTGAAACATCTTTGTGCAAAATTTTGGTAGTTGGAAATTTAGAGGAGAAGCGAACAGATCTATGTCTGGAGTTCCCAAGCCACTGTCAACTGTTGGAATACCTGAGGATCCAATTTCCACTGTGGGGTCCACAATTTGTCTGCTCAATACATCTGCTAGGGAGTTCTGTGCTCCTGGCAGAAACCGTGCTTGAAGAGTGATGTGCAAACTCAGAGCAGTCTCCCACAATATCATTGCTTGTCTGCAAAGAGGGTAAGAATGGGTTCCCCCCTGCTTGTTGATGTACCACATGACTGTTGTGTTGTCTGTTCGAATCAACACCTGTCCTGGTTGAAGTAAGCCCTTGAAAGCCATCAGGGCAAACTGGACTGCTAACATCTCCTTCATGTTGATATGCAAATGCTGTAGTCTGGGAGGCCACGTGTCTTGAATCCATTTCCCATTGAAGTGTGCTCCCCAAGCCAAGTCTGAGGCATCCGTCGTTATGATCTGACTCGCCTCTAGTCGGGTCACAGACAGTCCCTTGTTTAGGTGACATTCCTGCGCCCACCACAAGAATTCCTTCTGGATGCAAGGTATTATCCGAATGACAGTGTCCAAATCGTGGCAGTGTTGAGTCCATACACTTTTGAGATACCATTGTAGCTTCCTCATATGCAGTTTGGCATTGGGAAGTACTAGAATGCAAGATGCCATGAACCCCAAGGCTTGAAGGACTGTCCTTGCAGTCAGCCTGGACAGTACTGATAATTGCTGGAAGTATAGGTGAAGAGTTCTTTGTTTGTCCGGGGTCAGAAAAGCCATCTGAGAAGCTGTATTCAGTCTCACACCCAGAAAGAACATGTCCTGAGAGGGTACTAGACTGGACTTTATTTCGTTCACAGAATACCCTAGGCACCTTAAAACTGCCATTACATACTGTAGATGTTGAAGTAACTTGTCTTTGTCTTGAGCAAGAATCAGGCAATCGTCCAGATAAGGATAAATTTGTATTCCCCTCTGTCTGAAGAAAGCTATTACAGGAGCCAGAACTTTGTGAACACCCTGGCAGTAGATAAACCAAAGGGCAATGCAGAGAACTGATAATGAGAAGTACCAGCCTGAAATCGCAGGAATCTCCTGCAGCTGGGCCTGATAGGAATGTGAAGATAGGCCTCTTTGAGATCCAGAGTTACTATCCAGTGATCTTTGCCTAGCATAGGCAGAAGTTGTTGTAATATTAACATCTTGAACTTTGGAATGTCTAGGTAGGTATTGAGAATGGACAAATCCAGAATTGGCCTCCAAGTGTTTCCTTTCTTTGGCACTAGGAATAGACGGGAATAAAACCCTAGGCCTACTTCTGACGGAGGTACCACCTGGATTGCTCCCATCTGTAAAAGCAAAGAAATTTGTTCCTGAGCCTCCAGCCTTTGCGGAGGAGGTACATCTGGCATGCCTTTGAAAGGAGGAAAAGTGTGAAAATAAAACTTGTAACCTTGATTTATTATTTCCAACACCCATTTGTCCTGGGTGACCAAATGCCAGTTTTGTTTGAAAAGTGCCAACTTTCCTCCTAGAGGAGCTGCCAGAAAAGAAGGATCTGGCAGCTGAAGATACAGGTCATTGGGTCTGTTTACGAAAAGGCTGACCCCTGCCCTCACCAGAAGACTGTGCAGGAGAACTCCAAGTCCTAGGTCTGAAAGAATCCTGAGCGTGAGCTCTGCCCCTACCACGTCTAGACCTGCCCTTAGACTGAAAATCCGAAGAAGGGTAGGACCATCCTCCAGCAGGCCAATTCCTGTTAAACTTAGGGGGCTGCATTTGCAAAAAATCCTTAACCGTCTGCATAGACTTAGCTTTATCTTCCATCTTTTTCAAAACTGACTCCACAGGGGAACCAAAAAGAACTTCAGATTGAAGAGGAGCATCCAAAATCCGAGCTTTAACATGCTCTGACAAATTTTGATCCTTAAGCCAGGCATGTCTACGAATAACTGAACCAGTAGCAGCCACCCTGGATGAAGCCTGAAGAGCATCGAAGCCACACTGCAAGGAATGTTTACCAACTTGATCTGAAGCATGAACCAACTCCTGCAATTCCTTGCACTCTATACCCTCAGATAAAGCATCCACCTTAGATTTCAATTGACCTAACAAAAAGTTCTGATACTTCAGCATATGAAACTGGCAATTTAAAGCCCTCATAGCTAACGTAGAAGAGGTGTACACTTTTCCCCCCACCTATCCAACGCTCTAGAATCTTTATCCAAAGGAACTGGATTCTTAACCACAGAAGCCCTGACACCCTTCGGCCCTTGAATAATAGTTTCCGGGTCAGCTCTAGGACTCTTATACAAATATTTATGTGCCTCTGGAACTCTGTAATACCTGTCTGGTTTGACAGGGGCAGGGAGTAAAGAATCAGGATTAAGAGAAGCTTCAGAAAAAACATCCTGAACAACATCCAAGACAGGGGGAATAGCCAAAGGCCTATGTTGTGGCAAAAACAAAAATTCCCTAAGCCTTTTTCGAGAATCTGAAAAATCCTGACCTTCCCACTTGAAATGTTCCCTCATGGAATGTAAAGTTTCAGAAAAGGAAAAATCCTCTGGAGGAGAAGCAGAAGGACAGGAATCCTCTGCATCCGAATCTGAATAGGGAGGGAAATCCTGAATATCCTCAGCTGAGGACTCAGGAGTAGTCTGAAGAATGCTCCATTCCCTCTAAATCTGTCTCCACCCTAGGCCTCTTCTCTGGAGGGGGCATAGAACCCCTGATCAAAGTAATCAAATCCTCTGCCATTTTCAACATATGTTTTTTTTGGGACAGAACCTGAAGAACTAGGGCTATGGCCAGTACCAGTAAGACCAGGTTTAGCCTTAGCATGGCCTTTAGTCACTGAGGTAGAAGGCCTAATAACCTTTTGTAAGGATGGAACTACAGATACCTGAGAAGCACCCTCGGCCTGGCCTAACTCCTGAGAGGCCAACTCCTGTAAAAAGTAAAGGTTCCCCCTGGGATTCAGCCGAGACCTCGGCTGGATCCACAGATTCAACCGTAGGTTCCATAGAACCGGCGTCCGCAACGGACGACTCATCCGGTTTAGACCTTAAAGATTTATCTTTTCGCTGTTTAGCAGTAGCGGGCGGAGGATCCGACGGCATGTTGTAGTTACACCGCTTACCGAAAACAAGCCTGGCACAGTCTAATCTTCGTTTAATGGTGCGCTTATTAAATCTAGCGCAAAAGCGACACCCGACTACGTCGTGTTCAGGCCCCAAGCAAGGAATAGAGAGAGAATGATAGTCCCTATGAGGTATCTGTTTCCCACAAGAAATACAATTATTAACTTTTTCTGACATCCGGATTAACTGAGGCAAGAAAAGACAAAAATTTTCCCCAACGGGGTACTTAGCCCAACTTGGTCTTCGGTCTGAAACTCGATAATTGAAAATTTCAGAACGCCGAACGGCACTTGCAAACGCTGCTTCTGCTTCGGACCACGCGGCAAGAAAGACTGAGGATATGGCGTCGGTCATGCGCTTAAGTACTACTACGTACTGACGTCAGCTCCGGGCGACCATGACCGACTCCAGCCTAACTCTTTGGTATTCGGGCCGACCGAGGACAGCGGACTACCCACAGGTTATGACTGCAGCAATGTGAGACGAAGAACATCTTCAAGAACTCACACTCAGAGAGTAGGCTACTGGTAAACTCCATCCTGGGGGACCAGTCAGGAAGAAATACAGGCTTAGGTCGATGGTATACTGGCCCAGGTAATGAGGAATAATCTGAACTGATGACAGCTGAAGCCTCTTGTGAGGGAGGCCTTGGAACCCTGGAAAAAAGTGCTCAGGGGAAGTATCTGGTTTTCATTTTTTTTCCCCTCCTTTTCCCTTTTTTTCAACATTTCTTCAGTCATCTTTCATTTCCAAGGCCTCTGACAGCACGATACTTTTTAAGATGAACTTAATTTTTACTTTTTAAGCTGGAGCAAGGGCCTGAGGTGTTGCATATGTCGCAACAGAATTGCTCATATTCCACCTCCAGGCACATGATGTGCAAGTCAAGAGTATCATGGGGTCAAATCTTATGTCCACAGCAGGTGTGTTTTTAAAACCTGACGCCTTACCCACATTTGTAGAGAAACAACGAACCACTGACAAGGAGTCACAGGCAGTACCATCACCATCCATGTGAAAAGTTGTATATTACACACACACACACACACACACACACACACACACACACACACACACACACACACACACACACACACAAAATGCAGCAGTCCTCACTTTAAAGACAAATATAAAGCATGTTGAAGGAGTGCCTAAGCTTTAGTATACAGGCCAGATGTGCAGTACCCTTATCAGATTATGTTCAATCTGTCAGCATTACTGAAACAATGTATCAATGAACATCACTTTTCAAGTGCTCAATACAAGTCTAGTGACTGGGCTTAACCACACAAATTGTAATATCCCAATAAAAAATATTCTCACAAGTTATAATCCATATGACAATCAATTCACAGAGACCTTGGCTCATTACGTGAAATTATTTTAGTTGGTAGTTTGTTGAAATCAGCCATGCCTACACTAAGTAGGGTAAGAAAACGAAGTTAAGGATCACATTTTTAAGTTCCTACTATGTGAAAGCATAAATGTATACTTGTGACTCTGCATTATCAGGGCCAGCCTTTAGTCAATTGGTGCCCTAGGCAAAAGGGCTCCACAGCACCCCCTCACACCACCTGGTGTTCCCATTCTGGTCTACCTACACCATCCAGATTACTTTTTCTTAATTTTTCTCAAAGTTTATCTTACTCTTCAGCTTTTTATGTATTTATTCAACACACTTTAAACAAACCATTTATTTACTACAAAAATAAATAAATAAATACTGGAAAACCACCCCCGCTAGACCGGTGCCCTAGGCAGTCACCTAGTTGTTTATGCCTAAGGCCAGCTATGTGCATTTTTTTTTTTTCCATTCACTCTTCAACACCACTTTAATCCTATTTAGCGGCACGGGGAAGATGCAGCCTATCTTGGTACTCCATGGGGACAAAGCAGGGAAACTAATACTGAAAAGGACTCAAGTACATCGCAGGTCACAAACAATCACAAACAAGCACTGTACATCCACTTACAGGCATTTTGGAAGAGTAAATCTCTTCTACAGTATAAACATAAATATATCATCTTCTCACTAAGCTTTTCTAGCCAATAAGGAGATCAAGTGATGAGAAATAATGTTTCAGAAAGACAACACAGCCTTGGGAATCTCCTTTCTCTTTTCAGTTACGACAATGTAGCTAATGCTATTTCACAGGTTTTTTCCACTGTACCATGATCTCACCCCAGCTTTATCCAATGTGAAAAAAGCCTAGTTGTGCAGTTTATAGCATAAGCAAGCAGGGTACTTTCATAGTCGTGCTGCTTCAACTTCTGGCATTTCATGCAATACCACTACTACAACAGAGTTTTTTTTTTGTTAAAGTTAAAAACTTTCAGACAATATTAGGAAATTGTAATTCAGTCGCTTAGATGTCTGCAGCAACTTAGCAATTAAAAAGTCTTGAGTTCCACACAGACTTTTCTTATTACCTCCTTAGCATAACATCCAGGGAGAAAAACAATACAAATAACGAAAAATATAATTTTACTTACATAGTTTGAAGACCACCAGGACTTCACTTTCAAGTATCGCTGGAGGCGAGGAGCAAGATTTAGCTCAAAATCTTTTGCCAGTGCAGACATTCTCTTGAACTGTTGGTCATCTGTCAGTGGTTGCACAGATTCCAAATACTATACAAAGCAAATAAAAACATGAAAAATGAAAACAAAACAAAACTAACAAGAGTTATGTAAGATTCCTTGAAATATTCAAATAAACTGTATCTAACTGGGTCGGTTTCCATAATGAGAAAAATTAAGAAGTTATGTACTCACCATAAATTTCCATGTTTGTTGTCCATCTCACTTTTATTCTATGCTGGTTGAGTTCAGTTCCAACTCGGCCTAATTCAAAAGCTTGAGAGTTCCACTGGCTCGAGGCTATGCCCTACCCAATGATGCTCAGGGAAGATTACCCAGATCTTGTTTGCAAGAGATAGCATAAATATCATGTAACAATGAATCAACTTGTGTAGATAAGACCCAGAAGGGAATCAGAGACTCCATAATCCAATTAAAAATAGAATTATCCACCCGATCCTCCAACAGCGAAGGAGGGTGGGATGCAAGAATGAAGGTGAGATGAACAACAACCATGGAACGTTACGGCGAGTACATAACTGCTTAATGTTATGTTGTCCTATCTCACCTTCATTCTATGCTGGTTGGGACAGCATCCCTAGCACCTTCGTTCTTGGGTGGTTCAGGAGAATAAACTCTTCAGAACAGTGGACCCAAAGGAAGCCCTGTTCTGGGAGGCCACAACTACTTTGTAATGAAGGTATGAGGTGTTACCCATGTGGCTGCTGCACAGAAAGAATCCAAAGGGAGTATGGCCTGGAAGGCAGAGGAAGTTGCAACAGCTCTTGTGGAATGGCCCTTCACTTTGCCTGGTAATTGTCTGTTTTGAGTGCTGTATGTGAAGGAAATACAATCTGTGAGCCATTTTGACAGTGTCACTTTTGAGACTGGCAATCCTTTCTTTTTGTCCGAAAAAGACAAAAAATTGGTCAGACTTTCTGAAATCTTTAGTTCTATGCATGTAGAAATGCAACTGCCTATGTACTTCCAACCGGTGTAAAGTACAGTTGTGTACCTACCATAAATGTAGATGTTCGAGTGTATTCACTGTTGCAGTCATTACACTTGGGTTATCCTGCTGGCAGGCGACCCGCAGTCAGCCTGAGTTCCAAAGTCTTGGTCCGGCATCAGTCGCTGTCGCCTCTTACCTGAAGTCAGTGCGCCATGGGTATAAAAGTTGCAACAGACGCCATTTTCTTCAGTTTTTCTTGCCCCAGATGTCAGGTGCCCCCAGATAGGAAGGATGGAAAGATAAAATTATGCCAAAAAACATGCATATATTACTATAAACATTTCCTTCATCTACAAGCAAATACACCACATAGGTTGTATAGAGATGAGAAGTACAGAAAAGTCACAGCAATGAAACAAGGGGGATGGTGGGTGGGTAACCTGGACTGCAACAGTGAATACACTCGAACATCTACATTTATGGTAGGTACACAACTATACTATGTTCGTGTTTTACTGCTGCAGTCATTACACTTGGGTAGAATCCCAAAGCTGAGGTTGGGCGGCTGGGTCTAAATTGGATTTGGAGAGGCTATCAGGCCCTGCAGAACTGCAGTGGCAAAGCCTGCTCTGGATTTAGAGTAGAGAGGTAAGTGGGAGTTGCTTGGTGAAGGTGTGCACTGTGCTCCAGGTTGCAGCTTCTAAAATGTCTTTGGTTGGTACTCCTCTGAGTAAAGCTGCTGAAGTGGCTGCTGATCTGGTAGAATGAGGCCTAATGCCCTTAGGCACTGATTTGCCATGTTGTGCATAACAGAAGCGGATGCAGTGTCCTATCCATTTTGAGATGTCTGCTTTGTAACAGGCTTTCCTTGTGATCCTGCAGCATAGGCTACAAACAGTTGCTCAGCTTTTCTGAAAGCTTTTGTTTTGTCCAAGTAGAATCATAGCTGTCTGTGTATATCCAAAGCGTGCCGAAGTCTCTCCCCTTTATTCTGGGGTTTTGGGTAAAATGTAGGTAAATGAATGGTTTGGTTTAAGGCCACATTGGAGACCACTTTTGGCATGAATGTTGGGTTTGTCCTAAGAGAAACCCTGTCCTGATAAAAAATGAGGAAAGGTTCCACAGCCATTAATGCCTGTAACTCTGAGACTCTTCTTGTTGAAGTTATTGCTAAGAGCAGAGCAGTTTTCCATGATAAGAATTTTAGATCAGCTGTGCTGGCTGTTTCAAAAGGAGGCAGTGTGAGTTTTTCTAAAACAAAATTGAGGTCCCAAGTAGGTACTGGTGCTCTCCTTGGGGGTCTTATAATTTTTGCCCCTCTGAGGTAGTGTCGTAGTAGAGGATGTGAAAAAATAGGATGTTCCGTATTGTAATGAGCTGCAATGGCAGAGGCATGGATTTTAATAGATGAGAAAGATGAGCCTTTGTCCAGCATCTCAGTTAGGTATTGTAAAATCTGAGATATATTAGGGACAAGTGGTTCGAGCCCTTGTACCTGGTTCCAAGCACAGAATCTCTTCCATTTTTCTGCATAAGATTTCCTAGTGCTGGGCCTCCTGGCTTCTAAAATGACATCCATAACAGCTTTAGAGAGAGGTGCAGTCTGACTGGCTACATTATCTGCCATGCTGCCAGGTTTAAGGTTCTGAGTTGACTGTGCAGAATCTGATTGTTTTGTTTTGTCAGAAGATGAGGAATGTGAGGTAGAAGCCAAGCTGGGCCTTGAGACAAACTCTTTAGGATTGGGTACCAGTGCTGGCGTGGCCAGTCTGAGGCAATCAGGATCATTTTTGGCTTTTCTTGTCTGACTTTTAGTAGCACCTTGGTAAGAAGAGGCATCGGAGGGAAGGAATAGACTATCAGGCCTTTCCAGCTGAATGACAGAGCATCCACTTTCCATGCTTGAGAGTGATAAGTTCTTGTGCAAAATTTCTGTATTTGGTAATTGTGAGGGGAGGCAAAACGATCTATGTCTGGGTGTCCCCATTTCCTCGTTATCATGCTGAACACTTGTGGATTTAGCTTCCATTCGTGAGGATCAATGAGATTTCTGCTTAGTTCGTCTGCCAGTGTATTTTGTGTTCCTGGCAGGAATTGTGCCTGCAGATGTACTTGATAGGTCAGTGCTTTGTTCCACAAAGTCATGGCTTGCCTGCATAGGGGGTAGGAATGCGTGCCCCCTTGCTTGTTTATGTACCACATAACTGTGGTATTGTCCATCTTTATTAGTAGTTGTCCTGGATGTAGTAGGTCCTTGAAAGCTGTCAGGGCATTCTGTACAGCTAGCATCTCTTTTTGATTGCTGTGAAGATGCATTTGTTCCTTGGGCCACGTGCCCTGAATACATTTTCCTGCCATATGTGCCCCCCAGGCATAATCTGATGCATCCGTTGTTATTGTCTGCCTGGCTGTGGATAAGGTAAAAGGCTGTCCCTTGTTGTGGTGACAGGCCTGGGATCACCATCGAAACTCCTTTTGTAGGCAGGGAATTAAAGTTATGATTGTCTCCAGGCTGTGACAATGCTGAGTCCAAACACTTTTTAGATACCAATGTAGTTTCCTCATATGCAGTTTTGCATATGGAATTAGTAGAATGCAGGCTGCCATGAAGCCCAGGGCCTGCAGAATTTTTCTTGCAGGGAGCTGTTTTTTTGTTGCCATCATTTGAAAGTAATGAGTCAGTAGCCTTTGTTTGCCTGGCGTGAGATAAGCCATCTGGGCAGTTGTATTTAAGCTTGCACCCAGGAATATTATCTCTTGAGAGGGCACTAGTTTTGATTTCTTTTCGTTTACTGTGTACCCTAGGCAAATTAGTAATCCTTTTACAAACGCCAGATGTTTTAGAAGAATGTCCTTGCTCTCTGCTTGAATAAGGCAGTCGTCCAAGTAGGGATATATTTTAATTCCTTTTTGTCTGCAAAATGCAATTACTGGTGCCAGGCATTTTGTGAAGACCCTGGGTGCAATAGATAAGCCAAAGGGCAGTGCAGAGAATTGGTAATGCATTGAGCCTACTATGAATCTGAGTTATCTTCTGCAAGATTGCCTGATTGGGACATGCAGGTATGCCTCCTTGAGGTCCAAAGTAACTAGCCAAGCCTTCTTGCCCAGCATGGGCAGAAGTTGCTGTAGTGTTAACATTTTGAATTTTGGAACATCCAGGAAAGTATTTAGGATTGACAGGTCCAGTATTGGTCTCCAGGCTTTGTCCTTTCTGGGTACTAAGAAAAGTCTTGAGTAAAATCCTTGTCCCTGTTCTTGCTATGGAACTTTCTGAATAGCTCCCATGTCCATAAGAGCTGCAATCTGTTTTTGTGCCTCTGCCCATTGGTTTTATGGCAGGTCTGGCATACCTTTTGGTTTTGGAAGTGTGTGGAAGTGGAACCTGTAACCCTGAGAAACAATATTCAGCACCCATTGGTCCTGGGTGATCATGTGCCAATATTTTGAGAAAAGTGCTAGCTTTCTCCCTAGGGGTGCTGTTAAAAGGTAAGTGCTTGGCATTTGTAGAGGGAAGTCATTGGGACTGTTTCCTGTAAGGTTGTGATTTGTCTTCCCCTCCTTTGAGGGCTGAAGCACCCCATTGTTTAGGTCTGTAGGAGCCTTGGGGCGGAGATCTGCCTCTTGGGCGTCTGTACCTGCCTCTCTGTGGCCTGTCTGACACTGGAAAGGACCAATTCTTTGAAGGCCAGTTTCTGCTAAATCTAGGTGGTTGAACCTGTAAGAAATCTTTCACTGTCTGCATTGATTTTGCTTTATCCTCCATTTTCAACAACTCTTCTGCCTCAACACCAAACAAAGTATCATGCTGTAGTGGTAGGGTTGCCACCTTTTCAAATGCCAAAAGTGGGACATTTTTTGTACAAATGTCAGATTTTGCAGGGAAAAACATACCCACGACCAGTACAAAGGACATAACTTAACTTTTTTGTCAGAATAAAAGCTTATTCTTGTAGCATTTGAGATGCTTATTCTGTTTCTTGTAACATTTAGGTGCTTCAGATACAAAATAGCTGCTTTATACAACTATTAAAGAAAATATAGGAAGTATTTTTGTCCTAAAATCTCAGGACATTTGCCATTTTTTCAATTTTTTTGCAGGACGCAACTGCACAAAGAGGGACTGTCCCTTGCAAAGTGGGACAGGTGGTAACCCTATGTAGTGGGGCATCCAATAATTTTACTTTAACATAGTCAGGTAAACTTTGTTCTTTCAACCAAGCATGCCTTCGAATAACAGAGCCTGTAACTGCAGCTCTACAAGAAGCCTCTAATGAATCAAAACCACAATGCAGAGTATGCTTTCCCACTTGTTCAACTGCATGCAATAAATCCTGCATTTCCTTACTGTCAGGACTTTCTGAATTTGAAACCATTTTCTGTTTTAACAATGACATGAGATACTGTTGATATTTAAGCATGTGAAACTGGCAGTTTAAAGCTCTTATAGCTAAAGTGGCAGAAGTGTAAACTTTTTTCCCCCCATCTGTCCAGAGCTCTGGAATCCCTTTCCGAGGGGACAGGATTTTTAGCAGTGGAAGCCTTAACACCTTTAGGTCCCTGAGAAATTGTTTCTGGGTCTGCAGCGGGGTTTTTTGTAAAGAAATTTATGAGAATCAGGGACCTTGTAGTACCTGTCTGGCTTGTCCGGTGCAGGGGATAAGGAATCAAGAGACAGACTGGATTCAGAAAAAACATCATCAACAATATCAAGCACAGGGGGATAGCCAGGGGTTTGTGCTGAGGCAATAAAAGAAAGTCTCTGAGCCTTTTCTTGGATTCTGAATAATCTTGGCTCTCCCAATGGTAATGCTCCCTCATGGTATCCAGGGTTTCCCCAAAAGAATAATCCTCAGGCGGAGAGGCTAAATGTATAGACTCTTCTGCATCAGAGTCCTCATAGGGAGGGAGAGAATATCCCTGATCAGAAGAGGAATCAGGGGATGGAAACCTGGTCAGAGGAATCATAGTCAGTGTCTTGCCTAGGCCTTTTGTCAGGAGGGGGATGGGAACCCCTGATTAAAGTAATTAAGTCTTCGGCCATTTTAAGCATCTGTTTCTTGGCATGGATGACTGTTCAGGAGAATGCTGTACTTGTTTCCTCGTCTTTTATGGTGTTTTTGACTTTGCCTTTGCTGCAGTAGTGGGCTTAATTGTAGGCTGTGAAGGTCTGAAACACCCTCAGAAGCCGATGCCTGCTCAGTGGCTCTGGACCCATCTGAGGGTATAGTTTCCGTAGGCCCAATACCTTGAGTTTCCACAGGCCTCGGTGTCTCCACGTGGTTGTCTGTTACGGCCTGTGGCTCTGAGGTAGCGGGTGTCAGGGGCTGCGAAAGCACCTTACTGAGAACCAGCGAACTGGCGACTGGCCTAGAAGAGGCTTCGTAGCCAGTTTTGGACCTCGGATGCCTGTCCTTTTCTTTGTCTTTGCGTTTTTTATAAATTCCGGTCGTCGGTTGTTCCGACGGCATTATGTAATTAAACCTTCGGCCAAAATAATGTAAAGCAAAATCAAACCGACGTCTAATAGTGTGTTTATTGAATCTAGCACAAAACCGACAACTAATAACGTCGTGCTCAGGGCCTAGACAAGGAATACAGTAAGAGTGAAAGTCCTTATGAGGCATTTGCTTCCCACAAGAAATAAAATTATTAACTTTTACTGACATCGGTCTGGAGCAACAAAAAGTTTCTCCAACAGGGTACTTAGTTTTTTTGAAGACTTCGGTTCTGAAACTCAATTTTGAAAATCTCAGGAGTCGGCCGACAGGCACTTGCGAACTGCTTTTGCTTCGGGCACCGCACGGCAAGAAAGACTGAAGAAAATGGCGTCAGTTGCAATTTTTATACCCCTGGCGCACTGACTTCAGGGAAGAGGTGACAGCAACCGACACCGGACCAAGACTTTGGAACTCAGGTCGCCTGCCAGCATGATAACCCAAGTGTAATGACTGCAACAGTGAAACACGATGAACATTTTATATTCTGCCCTGTTGCCATAGTTTGGGAAGAACACTGGTAATTCAATAGATTGATTTAGATTTGTCTCTGAGCACACCTTATGTAAAAAGGAAGGATTAGTACACAAGGGAACTCTGTCTGAGAAAAACTATGTAAGGAGGACATATAGCTAGAACTTGAAGTTCAGATACTCGTCAGGCAGAGGTAATGGCCACCAAGAAAAGTGTCTTCCATGACAAAAATTTTGTCTCACATGATGATGCAGGTTCAAAGGAAAACAAAATGTAAGAGGACAGAATAAAATTTAGATCCCATGGAGCTGAAGGTTCCCCGACTGGAGGTCTTAGCAGAAAAGTCCCTTTTAGAAAGGCCTTACAGAGTTTATGGGACATGATTTTAAGTCCCATCTCCCCAGTACGAAAGTTGGACATAGCAGCCAGCTGGACTCTAATTGCAGCTGCTGCCACACCCTCACTAAAAAGTTTAGTGAAAAATTCTAGCACTGCTGTGATGGGAGCTGTAAAGGTATCTATATTGTTTTTGGAGGCCCAGTGTGAAAATCTTTTCCATTTGCTAGAGTAATAGTTTTCTGGTAGAAGGCTTATAAGAAATCAAGATATGTCTAACTGCTAAGGAGATGTCATGACGCCTGGCTATTTGAGGAACTGGAGCAGCCACTCTGTTAACTTTAGAGTCTGGATCGATGGATGGAACGTCCCGATGAATGGGTCAGATGGTCTGGAACTAGGTCCAGCATCCACTGTTCCTCCTAAAGATGGGTTTACAAAAAGGGGAACCAATTTGCCGAGGCCAGTATGGTGCAATGAGAATCAATGTGCTTCTCAATGTGCTGGCTGTCTAAAGAACCTCTGGTATCAAGGGAAAAGGGGGGAAGGTGTAAAGTAGTCCCGGGAGCCAATTGTGCATGAGAGCATCCCTCGGTGACTTCCCTGGAGGGGGAATCAGGGCAAAGTAGCTGCTGCATTTGGCATTCATGGACATGGCAAAAAGGTCACAGCACAGCTGGCCCCATTTGCAGAAAATCACTTCCACAACCTCTTGTTTTAGGGACCGCTCGTGAGGCATCAGAACAGCTCTGCTGAGTTTGTCCGCTACCACGTTGGATTTTCCCAGGATGTGCATTGCTGTCAGAAAACGGTGAGAAGAGACAGCCCATTGCCATACTTTGTGTGCCTCTCGACATAGGGGGTAGGATTTGGCTCCTCCTTGTTTGTTTATGTACCACACTACTGACATGTTGTCTGCCTGAATTGCAAGAGGGAGTCCTGGAATGCTTGCAACATGTACATCACCGCTCTTGTATCTAGGACACTGATATGCAAGTGGTTCTCATGCTCCTGCCAGATGCCTTAGACATTCTTTCCCAGATAACGCCCCACCCTGGGAAGTGTCCATGGTCAGTGTGGATGCTGGTTGTGGAAAAACAAATGGACAGCCCATGGTCAACTGAGTTGTTTGAAGCCAGTGGTGGTAGGTCCTTTTTGCAAGACTCTGTGATAATGATCTTGTGTGACAGTGCTAGATCTTGCATGGACCACTGAGAGAAAAGTAGCCATTGAAGAACTCATGTGAAAACGCACTAGAGGTACTAAAATGATTGCAGCTGCCATGGTGCACAGAAACTGCAAGACAGTTTTTGCCTGTAGTAGTCTTTTGCAATATAAAGCTCTTGATTTGATGGTGTAGGGACTGAATCCCTTCGGGGGTACGTTTGCCCAACATTTTCCTTAAGTCTAACTCTGTACCCAAGAATATAAGACACTGTGAAGACAACAAGGTCAATTTTTTTTAATTTATTGTAATGCCTAGCTTGTAACACAGATGAATGGTTTCATCCCTTGCTTGCACTAGTAGATGCTTGGTGGTGGAGGTTAGGAGCCAGTCGTCTAGCTATGGAAACACACGGAATCTTAGACACCTCAATTGAGCCACTTACATGCATTTGGTGAACACTCTGGGGGCTGTACTGAGACTAAAGGGCAGGGCTCTTAACTAGTAATGACTGGCTCCCAGCCAAAAGCATAACTGTCTCCTGGATTGTCTGTCCATTTTTATGCGGTAGTACGCATCTTGGAGATCTACTGAGTATATCCAATAGTCTTTCCCCAGAAATGGAAATATTGACTGTAGTGTCACCATCTGGAACTTTGATTTCTTGACAGACTTGTTTAATCTACTCCGATCCAAAATGGGTCTCCAGTCCCGTCTTTTTTGGAACTAAAAAAAACCTTGAGTAAGTTCTGGATCTAATCTGGTCTGCGGGGACATTTCGGATGACTCTTTTTCTAGCAACTTTTGTACCTCTAATGTTGCACAGTCCTTCCAACTGGGTGGAACATCTAGGACAGATTGTTTCTCAAAAGGGGGAGTGGAAAAGGGTATGTAATAACCTCTGCATATGATCCTTTGTACCCATTTGTCTTGTGTGATTTCTAGCCAGGCGTTTGGGTACATCGATAAGCATCCCCCGATTGCCTCCCGAGATGGACAGACAGGCCCTCCATTCAGAAGCGCTGAAAGGGCTTTCCAGGGGAAAGAATCCCTGTCACCCTGGTTATGCAGACACCCTCTGCCTTGAGGTCGGCATCTTCCATTGTTACTTCCCCTTCTGCCCCTGGGGAAAGAGTCACCACATGCATGGGGAATACACTTTGGGACTTGTGGAACCACATTTTTCCCCCTCTCTGACCTTTGGGATAAGGTCTAGTGGGGACAGAAAAAGGACTCTTACGGCAGAGTCTTTCCCTCCTGTTTACACACAGTCAAAGTCTCTCTAACTTTGGGCCCGAACAATGACGAGCATCAAAAGGGGCATTAGTGAAGGAAGACTTGAAGGGTTCAGCAAAGTTACATAGACCCATCCAAGAAGGTCTCCTTAAGGAAATTCCTGTAACTGCTGCTCTGCTCGCTCCATCTGCTGCATATGAAATCAGTCGCATGGAGGAGTTAACCATGCAGTTTAGGGTGGAGAGCTGAGAGGAAACTTTATCAAACCCCAGCAGCTACAGTACCCTGAAGGGTATTCTCCTAGCTCTTTCAGGAGATCCCTTTGTAGTCTCGTAAAATGGGTCAAGTAATTCAGTGATCGAAGCATAAATGCCGCTGAACATAAGGTACGCTTTCCATATCTGTCCATTGCCCCAGACTCTTTATTCGGTGGATGAACAGACAAGGAAGTTTCTGACCATTCCTTCTTGGTGGCCGCCGCCACCACCACCACAGCATCTACTGGGACACCTTTGGTTTGAAATTCCTTTTTTTCTGTGGGTGCTGTAATGAATTTATTAGGCCTCCTCGGAACAGGCTCCACTGTATCTGGAGAGCCCCACGTCTTCCGAGCAATAACATTCATCAAGAGATCAAAAGGTAGAGACATACAAGAAATGGTAGGGCAAGACCCAAAAGGTTCCAAGTATACAGACTCGTTCTCAGAAGGATTGGTGGGCTTTCAGCCACCCCTCTGTAAGAATCTTCAGGATGTCTGCAAAGGAGACATCTTCAGAGGGGGACCATGGGGACCCTTCTGAATCATCCAGGTTGGTGTCTGACGTGAGAGACTCATACGGAGAGTCAACAAGCTTCCTCTTGCACAATCTCTTCCGAGGGACCATCTCAGAGGAGTACTTTGGAGAAGTTTTGGAAGAGACAGGCTCGCCTGCAGGGGCTTCCTGGAGCTTAAAGTCTCTGTGCAGGGGGGGGGGGGGTGATGGTGCTGAGACCGACAAAAGCGCTTTTGGGGAAAGAGTACTTGAAACAGAGAGTGGAGCAGTCGGAGGTGACAGCACTCTCTCCATCAGCTCAAAAGCCCCCTCACCCCACTCCAAGGAGGTCCCCGGCTCCAAAGAACCGAAAGACCGACCCTGAAGCAGAGTGGTTGGCTCGGAAGCCGATGGAGGAGCCGAGCTCAACCGCACCGAAGCCCCGAGAGGTAGAATCCGATGAGATAGCTGTCCGATCAGACTCCCCTCCTCGGACCTGATGGGAGAAAATCGTCTCCTACACTCCTCAGATTCTGACAGAACCAAGTTAGTCAGAGCAGATGTCAGAACTGACAATCCTGTTGGAGGTCTCGGTTCCAATGGTTCCGCTACAATTGGACCCAAGTACTCTGGCTCTGAAACTCCAGGGTGGGTCGGAGGAGGAACAGAAGAAGGGGAGAAGACCTTGTTGGCTCCTGTTCCTTTTGAGTTGGAGTCAACAGAATTTTTGCCAACACCGGAGTTCGAAAGAGTCTCTTCACTACTCACTCCACATCATCATCCAATAAACTCCTGAAGGACAGAGGATAAAAATGGTTGATCTCGCTGTTTGTAGGAGCGGAGATCTTAATGTTGGAGTGACCGGTTCCAATACTGGGGACCAGCTCCTAAAAAGAAACTCTGTCGGCTCCGTAGTTACAGTTGGAACCAAACAGGGGGACTTTTCGGAACGAAGAGCCCTTGGTTCCAAAACAGACTCTTTAGCAACAAGCTTTTTAGGCGACTCTGATGCTGGAGCTAAAGCAGCAGTCCTTTTACCCAACTTCTCTGATTTAGAAGAGGGTGATTTTTCAAAAGATTTAGAGTTCTGAGACCCTTCCAAAACCTTTGAGAAAGGTGCCGTAAACAGCCCTCTATCAACTTGTTTTTACGTTCTAAAAGCACGCTACTGCTGAAGGCATGACAAAAAGCACAAGATTCTTGCAAATGAAGGGCACCCAGGCAATAAACACAAATGGTGGAAGGGACATCTTCTCACACATCACATTTTTTGAAATAAGATGGTTTTGGTTCTTTGGGGTCTTTGGACATGTCTGATCAGGACTTATACCAAAACCTGTACAGCTATGCAACCATATAAAAGGAGAACTCTCACAAATTTCAAAATCAGAGCAATGCTACACTATAATATGAACTGAAACTTAACAGTACTGACTATCCACACAAGAAAAAAACTAGTCTAAAAGAACAATTCAAGTTTTTTTTGTTTGTTTTTTTCAAACAAGAAAAGAGCTTTAAAGCCCAACAAACAGCAAGTCCGCTAAACAGAGGAGAAGTCCTCTGACTGAAACAGACTCTCCTCACAAAACGGGAAAACGAAGGGGTAGGGGAGCAGCCCTCTAAGTTAAACAGGCCGCGAGGAGTCCTCTAACTTTAAATGAGCTACCTAAGGGGATAAGAACCTCTCCAAGTAAAACTAGCTTACAACAAAGGGATAGGGAGTATAACGACAAGAAGCACAACAGGGGGAAAACTAGTCAAGAATCACGCTAGTAACCCTATTAATGAAAAAACTATTAACACTAAAGAAATAACTACTAAATATAAGAAAACTACAGGAAAGATAAAGAAGAAAATCACTTGGCCAAGAGCCAGTTTAGAAGTCATCCGATATGCAAGAGTGGCAAACGAGATCTGGGTAATCTTCTCTGAACATCATGGGATAGGGCATAGCCTTGAGCCAGAGGAAGCTCTCGTGTTTTTGAATTAGGCCGAGCCGGAACCGAGAAACCAACCAGCATAGAATGAAGGCGAAATAGAACATAGCCACAATTTTGCCTATCAAGCAGATGTAACTGTTTACGGCACTTTATCCACTACAAAACAACTAAAAGCAAATGAAATGCTTACCATAATGATAGATCCATGCTGCCTGTATCAATCTGCCTCAACCTGTGGGTTATCAGATCAGACTCTGATCCAAAGTAAACCACATTCAGAATCTTCAGACTCAGAGCTCTGCCTCCTCTACCCATAAGACCCTAGTGGTGCATCCTCTCCTCAGATACAGTTTGTCTGCTATAGAAGACCCCAAACCACCACAAATCATAATTAGGAGAGAGAAAAAGGGAGTCAAAGAAGAGAGAAAGTACAGTTTTGTACCTACCATAAATGTAGATGTTTGAGTGTAAACACTGCTGCAGTCATTACACTTGGGTTATCCTGCCGTCAGGCAGTTACCCACTCGGCCTGAGTTTCAAAGTCTTGGTCCGGCGTCGGTTGCTGTCGCCTCCTCCCTGACGTCAGTGTGCAGGGGTATAAAAAATGCAGCCGATGCCATTTTCTTCAGTTTTTCTTGCCCCAGATGTCAGGTGCCCACAAATAGGTAGGCAATTCAAATTGCTAATAAAACATACATAAGAAAAGCAAACAACGACTTTCAGTTACCAGCAAATACTCCCCATAGGGAGTAAAGGGTAGAAGGCATAGGTACGTACCAGCAAGTAAGAGGGGAAGGAGGGAGGGTAACCTGGACTGCAGCAGTGTTTACACTCAAACATCTACATTTATGGTAGGTACAAAACTGTACCATGTTCGTGTTACACTGCTGCAGTCATTACACTTGGGGGGAATCCCAAAGCTGAGGTAGGGAGGCTGGTTCTATAAGGCATTACGGGTGGCTATAAGGCCCTGCAGCACAGCAGTGGCGAAGCCAGCTCTGGATTTGGAGTATAAAGGCAAATGGTAATGCTTGGTGAAGATATGCACAGAACTCCATGTTGCTGCTTCCAAAATATCCTTGGTAGGTACTCCTCTGGGGTAGGCAGTTGAAGTGGCTGTTGCCCTGGTGGAGTGAGATCTAATACTGCTAGGTAAAGGTTTTCCATGGTGAGAATAGCAGAAATGTATGCAATGTCCTATCCATTTTGAAATAGTCTGATGTTGATCGTGCATACAGCTGCAGTCATAACAGATGGGTTCTCCTGCCGTCAGGCGGGTCCTCGGCCGGCCGAATTCCAAAGTCTAGGTCCGGCGTCGGTTGTCGTCACTTCTTCCCTGACGTCAGTGCGACAAGGGTATAAAAGAACCAGCCGACGCCATTTTCTTCAGTCTTTCTTGCCGCGCGGTGCCCGAAGCAGAAGCAGTTCGCAAGTGCCGGTCGGCCAGCTCCTGAGATTACAAAAAAATTGGAAACCGAAGTCTTCTAAAAAGCTAAGTACCCCGTTGGGGAAACTTTTCTTGCCTCAGACCGATGTCAGACAAAGTTAATACTTGTATTTCTTGTGGGAAGCAAATACCGCATAAGGATTTACATTCCCTCTGTATACCTTGTTTAGGCCCAGACCACGACGTCTCGGTCTGTCGCTTTTGTGCAACATTCAACAAACGCACTATTAAGCTTCGGGCGGAGTTCGCCCAGCATTATTTTGGGAAAGCATTTAACTATACTATGTCGTCGGATACTCCGACTCGGTTTTAATCTAAAAGCATAAAGACAAGGACCGACACTCGAGGTCCGCGGCCTCTACAGACACCACGCCAAAACCGACTACACGTGGTCCGATTCTCAGCGAGGCGCCTATGCAGCCTCCGATTACCGACGACACATCTTTGGCGGTGTCTCCTGTACCCGAGGTCGCAGGCTCCTCGGCCAACACCCCGACTACGGATACCGAAGCCACTCTTGGAGTTGAAACTCAGAATGTGGACAGGTCCACCTCCACTCAAGGTGTCTTAAGACCTTCCTCTTCTTTCTTCATCAAGGCTTTCACCAAGTCTAAAGCTACCATGTACCCTAAGAGACCAGCTACATAGGGCCCATCTGCAGGCCCCATGCCTAAGAAACAGATGCTTAAAATGGCTGAGGATTTAATTACTCTAATCAGAGGCTCTCAGCCACCTCCGGACAAAAGGCCCAGAGTGGAGGAAGATTCCCCCTCCTCTGATCAGGGCTCCATTATTTCAGAACACTCTGATGATCAGGAACAGTCTTACTCCCCTTTTGAAGACTCTGATGCAGAGGAATCCATTCCTTCTGTATCTCCCCCTGAGGATTACTCATTTGGGGAAACTTTGCATACCTTAAGGGAACACTTCCACTGGGAAGGCCAGGATTATTCAGATTCCAAGAAAAGGTTCAGGGAATTTCTTTTGTTACCCCAGCACAGGCCTCTGGCTATACCTCCTGTCTTGGACATCCTAGATGATGTTTACTCGGAGGCCTGCCTTAACCCGGATTCTCTACCTCCAGCTCCAGTTAAGCCTGACAGGTACTACAGGGTTCCTGACTCACACCAATTTCTATACAAAAGCCATGCTGCTGACCTAGAAACCATCTCACAGGGACCCAAAGGAGTTAAGGCCTCCATTACCGAAAATCCATTGCCATCCGAGAGAGATTCCAGATCCTTAGAAAGGTGGGGAAAAAAAGTATATACCTCGGCTACTTTATCCACGAGGGCCTTAAACTGTCAGTTTCATATGCTAAAATACCAACAGTTTCTGTTATCTCAATTGAAAAGTAAAATGTCACAACCTGAACAACCAGATTTGAAGGAGTTGCAGGATTTGATGCATAGTGCAGAGCAAGTGGGTAAACATATTTACAATGTGGTTTTGATGCTCTAGAGGCCTCATGTAGAGCTGCTGTTACAGGCTCTGTCATACGTAGGCATGCCTGGCTCAAAGAACAAGCCTTGCCTGATCATGTCAAAGCTAAATTACTAGACGCCCCCGCTTCAAAAGGATGTACTATTTGGGGCAAATGCTGAGGAAGTATTACGGAAAATGGAGGAAAAGGCTAAATCAATGCAAACTGTGAAAGAATTTCTGCAGGTTCAACCCCCACGTTTTAGTAGGAATTGGCCTTCAAAAAACTGGTCCTTTCCTGCCACAGACAGACCCCAAAGAGGCAAATACAGGCGCCCGAGGGGCAGAGGACAATCACAAGGATCGTACAGAGGCAGACAATGGCACGCTCCTACACAAAGAGGTGGTGAGGACAACTCGCAATCTTTCAGAAAGCAAACCCAATGACTTTCCACTTTGCATGCCAACCAGGTCTCAAATGGCAGCCCCCTTAGGAGGAAAGCTGGCACTATTCTCAAAAAATTGGCATGTTGTCACAAAGGACAAATGGATCCTGAACATTATAAACAGAGGCTACAAATTCCATTTTCATACCCTTCCAAAAATGAGAGGCATGCCAAACCTGCAACACAATCAAAGGGCAGAGGCACAAAAGCAAATTTCAGATCTTATAAACATGAAAGCTATTCAAAAGGTACGTACACACGAACAAGGTCAAGGTTTTTATTCTAGGCTATTTCTGGTGCCAAGGAAGGGAAAAGATTGGAGACCTATTTTGGATCTTTCCATCCTAAACACATTTCTACTCGTACCAAAATTCAAGATGCTCACTCTACAGCAACTTCTTCCCATGCTGGGCAAGGAGTCTTGGCTGGTAACAGTGGACCTCAAGGAGGCATACCTGCATGTCCCAATCAGACAAAATTGCAGAAGATACCACAGATTTCTTGCAGGTTCAATCCATTATCAATTCTCTGCATTGCCTTTTGGCTTATCTACTGCGCCCAGAGTATTCACGAAATGCCTGGCATCAGTAATTGCCTACTGCAGACTTCAAGGGATACAAATATACCCTTATTTGGACGACTGCCTGATCCAAGCGGACAGCAAGCACATTTTTCTGAAACATCTGGCTTATGTAATAATGTTATTAAACTCTCTGGGATACACAGTCAACAAAGAGAAATCAAGGCTAATACCCTCTCGGAAGATAATTTTCCTGGGTGCCAATTTGGACACAAACACCCAGATGGCCTACCTCACGCCAGAGAAGCAGGGGCAACTAATTAAATATTTCAGAACACTGGCAAACTGCACCAGGCTGACTGCAAGGAAAATCCTGCAGGCTCTGGGATTCATGGCATCTTGCATCTTACTAATCCCATGTGCAAAGCTGTATATGAGAAAACTACAATGGTACCTAAAAAACATATGGTCTCAACACAGCCACAGTTTGGAAACAATAATACCACTAATTCCATGTCTGCAAAAGGAATTTCTGTGGTGGGCTCAAGCATGTCAAACAAACACAGGTCTTCCATTCAGCAAGCCTCAAGCAAATCAAGTCATTACAAAAGATGCCTCGGACTACGCCTGGGGGGCGCACATGACAGGCCGGTGCATTCAGAGCGAATGGTCCCAAAAAGAAAAGCACCTTCACATCAATCTAAAAGAAATGCTAGCAGTAATAAATGCTATTATAGCTTTCAAGGATCTTCTACAACCAGGTCAACTATTGATAAGAACGGACAACACCACAGTTATGTGGTACATAAACAAGCAGGGAGGAACACATTCTTATCCCCTATGCAGACTGGCCATGTCACTTTGGAACATGGCCATGGACTTACAAATGGAACTACAAGCACAGTTCTTCCCAGGCAAGGAAAACACGCTGGCAGACAACCTAAGCAGGAATATGACAGATCCACACGAATGGAAGTTGCATCCAAAAGTTTTTACAGAAATAATCCAAGAATGGGGAAGGCCAGACATAGATCTTTTTGCCTCCCACAAAAATCATCAATTGACAAAATTCTGCTCAAGGATCTTCCATCCAAAGGCCTGGAGAGTGGACGCTCTCTCTTTCAGTTGGACATCAATGACAGTTTATGTCTTCCCGCCTATTCCCCTGCTGCCCAAAGTCCTACTGAAGACCAGAGCAGACAGACCAAAGATGATCCTTATTGCTCCGGACTGGCCAAGGCAACACTGGTACCCACTCCTGAGGAGCCTGACGCATTCCCCACCTTGGACCCTGCCTCTAATGCCTCTTCTTCTGACTCAGCACAGCTTCAAAACTCTTCACAGTCAGCTAAAAACACTCAATCTAGCCGCATGGAAGATTCCTTAGCATCACAACAGGCCCCACTCTCCAAGGAGGTGCAGGATGTCATTTTGGAGGCCAGAAGGCCATCAACTAGAAAAGCTTACTCCGCAAAATGGAAACGTTTTTGTGTATGGAATGAGAAAAAGGGCCAGAACCCTGGAAAACTGAATTTACCTCAAATTCTACAATATTTGGCTGAACTGCTAAGCAGTGGACTTTCGTTCTCCTCCATCAAAATCCATGCTTCAGCCATTTCTGCAGAATACAACACTGATCCACCTTTATTCTCTCACCCTCTATTAAGACAGCTCCTCAGAGGGGCTAAGAATTTAAGACTTCCAAGGAAACAACCAATACCTGCTTGTGATCTTACTTTCATTCTGGAAAAACTGACTTTGCCTCCTTTTGAGCCAGCTGCCTCATCAGATTTGCAATATTTGTCCTGGAAAACAGCTTTCCTTCTGGCTATCACTTCAGCTCGTAGAGTTTCAGAACTACAGGCTCTCATGGCTGTACAGCCTTTTATCATCTTCCACCAGGACAGAGTTTCCTTACGAACCAACCCGTCCTTTATGCCTAAAGTGGTATCCAGTGTAGCTCTAAATCAGGCCACGATTAAGGTGCAATTAACCACAGGCAAGACTGCTCTGCAATTTGTAGCATGTTACAGGCCACCCTCTCAAACTCAGGAACCTCACATGGCCTTCCTGAAAACATTGGAGGGGATAAATGTATCTCCAAACACCATCATACTAGGTGACTTCAACTACCCTAATATAGACTGGGAACACTACTCAAGCCCGAACACTCTAACCCAAAGATTCCTGGAGTTCATAAACTCAAATGCCATGGAACAACTAGTCACCATCCCCACAAGAGGAGAAAACATACTTGATCTCATCATCACGAACATGGGATCAAAATGTTCAACACGGAAGTATACCCCTCACTGGTGAGATCAGATCATAAACTAATCTCGCTGGAGGTCCTCATCCGCCCCCACCTGAAACAAAAAGACCACAGTGAAAAACTTCTCAAAAGCCGATTTCACACTTCTAAAACTAGTGTGGTCTCCTTTAAGGCCCTGAGCCAGTGGTAAACATTACTCAAACCGCTGAATCACTTACAAATGCCTTCTACCAGCACCTACAGGACTGCATGGATCAGGCAATCCCAAACAAAACTAAGACTCTCTGTACCAAAGGCAAGCGTCCAGTCTGGTGGACCCCAGCCATAAACAAGCTCTACAACAAAGGAGGAAGCTACTACAAGATAGAGCAAAATCCTTGAAAGGTAAGACACCTTTGATCATTATAAGTAAAAACTAAGAGCTCTCATAAAATCATCCAAGGCAAATTTTGAGAGAAAAATCGCCAAGGACTCTAAAGAGAATCATAAGGCCTTCTTTAGCTATGTTAGAAACCTAGGAGGAAACTCCCAGATATGCTCAGAATTAGTTCAAAATGATGTGAAAATTACTGAACCTACACACATTGCCAACATACTGGCTGACAGGTTCAGTGCAAACTTCTCCCCCTCCCCAAAGGAGAGATATCTATTCCAGAGGATTGTAGCCCCCAAACATCTCCAACGCCCAGGTGAGAACTGCCTCACTAAGGCAATAAACACAGCATCCATGGGACCAGATGGTGTCCCCGGCTGTGTGCTTCATGAACTCAACGAGGAATTAAACCCACAGTTAGGACAGCTGTTTAATCTTAGCCTCACCTCAGGATACGTACCCAAGGAGTGGCGCCTGGCGACTGTGGTCCCACTTCATAAGGCGGTGCCTCCACAGACCCTGGAAATTACCCCATTAGCTTGACAAGCCTTATCTGCAAAGCCATGGAGAGGATCATAATGGAACTCATAAATAAAGACATAGGGAACTTGCAGACTTTGGATCCAACTCAGTTTGGCTTTGTCAAAGGCAGATCCTGCCTCTTAAACTTGGTTGACTTTTTGAGACAGTCACCAAGGCCACTGATGAGGAAAGGCAGTCCATACAGCCTACCTCGACCTGGCAAAGGCCTTGACACAATACCCCACTCAGGTATCATCGAAAAACTCATCAGCTTGAATGTAAACCCATACATCACAAGATGGGTTGCAAACTGGCTAAGTGACAGAACCCACAGGGTCAGAGTTGCTGGAGCCATGTCAGACTCAAAGCCTGTCACAAGTGGTGTCCCACAGGGCTCAGTCCTGGGTCCACTCTTGTTCGGCATCTACTTTTCTGAAGTACAAGCAAACACAGGCGGGTTATGGCTGACAAAGTTTGCAGATGACAGCAAACTGGGCCATAGTCGAAAACACATCTGACACAGATATCCTCCAGAAGGGCCTCACAGAAACAGATAACTGGTGCCAGAGCCATGGCCTGAAGTTAAGCGCCAAAAATGCATAGTCATACCCTTGGGAAAAACAAGGTTACCCTAGCTACCATATAGGTGGCAATCCACTGAGCACAGAAAAGTCATCAGAGATCTGGGGACCCAGGTTGACAGTAGCCTTTCGTTTGACACTCATGTTGCTAAAGTAGTTAGGAAAACCTTCTATATCACCCACCTGATCATGAAGGGATTCACATCTAGATCAAGGGAGGTCATCGTCCCCTGTACTCATCACTTATTAGACCTATGATTGAGTACAATGCCCGTTCGGAATGTATCTGACCAGACACCTGCTGCAGCTTGAAAGGCCCCAAAAGTTCCTCACCAAAAGGATAAAGGGTCTCAAAATATGTCTTATGCTGCTTTCGACTGAAAGAACTCCAGCTCTATTCAGTCTCATACCGCTTGCTCAGAGGTGACCTGTGCCTGACATATAAGGCCATGTCAAACCCAGATTTGATGAATATGCTTCACCTCAAAAATCTAGATCCCTCAGAACCACAAGGAGGCGACTTAAACCTTGACACGGTTATAAATAGAACGTGCTGGAGGGACAGATTCATCACCCAGAGACTCCCTATGCTGTGGAACAAAATCCCGGTACATGTGAGGCAGAGCACCTCTCTGGCCTTGTTCAAGAGGAATCTTGACCAATGGATGGGAGATTGCAGATATACCCCAGGGATTACTTCAGTGTCACTGCTTGACAGAGGCACAGCAAAATGATAGGCATAGTTTTTATTCAAACTAAAGGGGTGGCGAAAGCCACATAACTATGGGCTAGGCTTATAAATGCCCTTGGGCAGATAGCCTAGTATGAACCTATGAACATTTACCTACTTTTTATCCTAATCCCCAAAACAAAGGGGAGAGATTACTTCATTCCTTGGACATCCACAGGCAACTGCGTTATTACTTGGACAAAACAAAACCTTTCAGAAAATCAGAACAGCTCCTTGTGGCCTATGCGGTAGGAGCTCAAGGAAAGCCAATTTCCAAACGGACAATTTCAAAATGGATAGCCCACTGCATACGCTTTTGCTATTCCTTTCATGGCAAAACTGTGCCTACAGGCATTAGAACTCATTCCACCAGAGCCACAGCCACCTCTGCAGCCTTCCTCAGAGGAGTTCCTACCAAGGATATTTTGGAAGCAGCCACTTGGAGTTCTGTGCATACCTTCTCCAAGCACTACAGCCTACCATTATACTCCAAATCTAGAGCAGGCTTTGCCACTGCAGTCTTGCAGGGCATTTTGGCTCCTCCTAGTTCCACCTAGTGCCTACCACCCCTTTATTAGCTTTGGGATTCTACCCATCTGTTATGACTGCAGCTGTATGCACGATGAACATAGTACAGTTTTGTACCTACCATAAATGTAGATGTTAGAGTGCTAATACAGCTGCAGTCCAGGTTTCCCTCCCTCCTTCCCCTCTAGGGGTATTCTTTTATGGTGTATTTGCTCGCAACTACTGTTTTTTGATATATTGCATTGCATTATTACACAATTTTATGTATTGCCTTCCTTCTGGGGGCACCTGACATCTGGGGCAAGAAAAACTGAAGAAAATGGCGTTGGCTGGTTCTTTTATACCCCTGTCGCACTGACGTCAGGGAAGAAGCGACGACAACCGACGCCGGACCTAGACTTTGGAATTCGGCCCACCGAGGACCCGCTTGACAGCAGGAGAACCCATCTGTTATGACTGCAGCTGTATTAGCACTCGAACATCTACATTTATGGTAGGTATAAAACTGTACTTTTTGAAATGGCTTTGCCCTGTGCTCCTGCAGCATATGCTACCAATAACTGCTCAGATTTTCTGAAAGCTTTGGTTTTGTCCAAGTAGAAGCGTAACTGCCTGTGAATGTCCAAAGAATGTAGTAGTTTCTCCCCCTTGTTCGGTGGTTTTGGATAGAAAGTTGGTAAATGAATAGTTTGGTTTAGAGCCACACTTGATACCACCTTTGGCATAAATGTAGGGTTAGTTCTTAAAGACACCCTGTCCTGGTGGAAAATGAGGAAAGGTTCCACTGCCATTAGTGCCTGTAATTCCGAAACTCTTCGTGCTGATGTTATTGCCAGTAGCAGAGCAGTTTTCCAAGATATGTATTTTAATTCTGCTGTGTTAGCTGGCTCAAAAGGAGGTAAAGTTAATTTTTCCAAAACAAAGTTGAGGTCCCAAGTTGGGGTAGGTGCTCTACAGGGCGGCCTTATGTTTTTAGCCCCTCTGAGGTACTGTTTGAGTAAAGGATTAGAAAAAAGTGGTGGATCCGTGTTGTAATGAGCAGAAATGGCTGAGGCGTGGATCTTGACTGATGAGAAGGAGAGGCCCTTGTCCAGCATCTCAGTTAAATATTGAAGTATCTGAGGAATGTTTGGGACAAGAGGGTCAAGGCTGTGCACCTGGTTCCAGGCACAGAATCTCTTCAATTTATCCGAGTAGGCTTTCCTGGTTCTAAGCCTTCTGGCCTCCAGAATGACACCCATAACAGCTTTGGAGAGAGGCATTGCTTGCTTGACTAAGGAATTTTCCATGCAGCTAGGTTTAAGGTCTTTA